>NW_006921870.1:1122382-1137071 GCF_000298275.1 Orycteropus afer afer
AAGAATTAATAATGATGATAATAATAATAATAATATGACAATAATAATAGTAATTTTAAAACAGACAAAAACAAACAAACTAAAAAAAAAAAATCTGGGCAGGACAGGGCACCCAGGCTCTATTCGAGCACACAGACTGGGATGGAATTCCTGCCAGTCCAGAAGGTGGTTGGGAGTGAGGGGTGACTGCACCTCCATTCACCAAGAGGGTGTGGGGTATAAGAGTAACAAGGGGAATATTACATCTTTCCAGTCATTGGTGTCCAGAATGTCCTTGTGGTTCCCAGCAAGTGGAACCTATTCTTAAGTCCATGGATTCTGGGAGGATGCTGTAGCTTTAAATATCCAAAATGGTCAAATTGCTTGTAAATATTCAAAATGGCTGCATCCTCCAGACAGGCAAGAGTCCACATTTCAGCCTGCCTTCCTCTTCGCTGCTACCCCTTTTATTCACCAGCCACCAGTGCAGTTCTCTGTGCAGGCCCTGGCTAGCAGGACCAATTTTTAGGTTAATTCTTAGGTCCTAACACCACTCAACAATATACAATCTGTCTGTGCAGTCAGGATCACTGCCAGACTGCAGTATGTCTCCTTTTTTGGTGTTTTCATGCAAATTCTTCTACTACTTGGAGTTTAGTCTATTTCTATATCCTTCCCTTCAAAACTCAAGGCTCCAGAATTATCTTCAGTATCTGTGTTAATTGGTTCCCCTTTTCTTTGTTGAAGAGGGTCTGTGCAGTCTGTCTGTCTATTCCACCATCTTACCAGAACTCTTCACCACCATCACTTTCTCCTGACCAAAGCAAGTCACATGGCCAATGGGAGGGATGGACTCCACCTCTGGACAGAGAAACATGTAAGTCCCATTACAGAAGTCAGGGATCATGGTTGGGAGAAATTGTGGGGCCCTCTGTGTAAAAAAATTACCACACCAGCTTTCCTGTTCATTATCATTTTTCTGTTCTGAACTGTCCTAGTGACAGGTACAGGGAACATAGAGAGACAACATATAACTCTACCCTAAAAGAAGTTCCCAATTTTTTTCAGTGACAGAAATGTATAAAATGATGGTGAGAAAGCATTTTCAAGTCCACATTAAAATGTCCTTCCTTCCTTCCTTCCTTCATTCATTCATTCATTTCTTCCTTCTTTCCTTCTTTTCTTCCTTCCTTCCATCCTTCCTTCATTCATTCCTTCCAAAGTGCCTCACTCCAGGATTCCTACAGACAAGATAGCTCCTTCAGTCCATTTATCTATGGCTTCCTCAGTGTGGCTCGTACCTGGACCCAGGAAAAACCTTCTCCTTCCTGTTTCCTGCAGGCAGGGGTGGAGCAGGGGCACCTAAGATCAGATACCTCAAACTGGGCCATGTCTGCAACAAAGGATGGGAGCTACTTCCCACCTTGGATTCCTAGGTTATGTTGAAGTCCAATAGAAGCACCTATACTCACCCAGCAGCCCACTTATTGCTTTCCCTAATGCACAGCTAATGCAGAGCTCTGCTCTCTGTCTGCTCCACCCACCCAAAGACAGTCCTGCTGAGGCTGTGTGACATGACCAATTTCCAATGGGGCCTTGAATGCCAGGAAAATTTTGAATTTAGGCACAAGCACAACTGGTAGATGTGGGAAGCTTTAGGCAGAAAGTGGCAGGAGTTTTGGGAAAGGTGTCTCAATAGCTGTGCTAAGCCCAGAGGAGCTTATTGGAGGCAGAGAGGCTAGGCTGAGGATAGGGAAAGGTCCACACTCCAAAGGACAAGACCAGCAGATGGTGTGCTGGGAAGAGTGGCATTGATAAGGGAAAGGTGCTTTTGACAGAAGTGGAGCTAGTAGGGAGGGGCAAAGAAGATACCCATCCTCTCAGAGGGACTCAGCTCTCCCCACCTGCCACCTGAGCAACCTGAAGGTACAGGGCAGTTGGTGTGAAGTTAGGGTGCCATCTACAGAGAACAAATGCCCAGGCTCAAACCCCCATCTTCCACTTAGTAGCTGTCTTCTCTGGGACATCCTCCATTCCCTCAGTTTCTTCAGCCATACAGTGGAGGTGAAATGAGGTAAAACATGAAAAGGGCTTAGAATGGTGTCTGACAAAATATTAATGTCTACCCTAATAAGTAAATATTAGTTTTTGTTGTAGTATTGTTGTAAAATATTTCTGGAGTGTATGAATATCTGGAGGTCCCCAGGCAACAGCTGGTGCTTGAGCTGGGGATGAGGCAGAAAGGAGGCATGCCCCTCTGAAGCAGATAGGGGCCCCCAACCCCTGGCTCAGGCAGGAATTACCATCACAAGCCCAGTGATGAGCTCACCCTCTTACCCAGCTGCAACAATACACAATCAGCCCATAAATCCCTCGGGATGCTGGGAGCTAGGCTGATATTTGAATATGAAAGGATGGGAAACAAAACAGCATTTTGGGAGTGAAGGCGGGGTGAGCCTCTGTGCACAGACAGGCTCAGTGTGAGTGACACACAAATGCACACACATGCACAAGAACTTATTATATACATACTCATGGGCACACATAAACATACACACATGCATGCATACACACATACGTAGAAAAGCACAAGCATACACAGACACACACACACAGGTGCACACAGAGATATATACACATACGAATGCACACAAAAACAAACACAAACATGCACTCACAAACACATGCACACACACATGCAATGGCATATAGATATGCATAGGACGTGCACTCACACAAACACAATTCCATTTTACCTTCACAGTTGTATACTAAAGGCAAATGTCTTGAGCATGTGAGGCCATTTGTCCATTTGTCATTCAGTGGTAGAATTCTCGCCTTCCAAAGAGGAGCCTGGGTTCAGTTTCTGGCTAATGCAACTCATACATAGCCACTACCTGTCTGTCAGTGGCAGCTTGTGTGTTGTTATGATACTGATCAGGTTTCAGCAGAGCTTCCAGACTAAGACACATTAGAAAGAAAGGTCTGGTGATTGATTTCTGAAAATTAACCAGTGAAAATGTGATGGATCACAATAGCTGGATCTCCAAATGATTGTGGATATGGCACAGGACTGACCGGTAGATACTGTTTCATTCCATTGTGCATGGGGTTGCCATGGGTCAGGGCTGAATCAACAGTAGCTGACAACACTGAACCTGTAGCCAGGATGAAGCTCAATCCACAACCTCAGATGAGTAAGAGACCTTAATGTGTGTCCTGGTAGGAGGGGAGAGGCTACTGCTACTAGATGCTGACAAAAGGCACAAATGGCTTCCCAAAAGGCACATCCTTTGCCACCACTATCTGTGTGCTCCTGGGCAGGACACATAAACTTCCTATGCTTAGTTCTATCATCTGTGAAATAGAACACTGAGAGCCCCTACCCATAGATAAGCAATAGGACTCCCAGAGACAATGTGTGCAGAGCAGCCAGAGCAGTGGCTGACTTTAAAAGCCTCTGGGAGACGTTACATTTCTAGTAAATCTAGACTTTTGAAACTCAAAATCCAGAAAGAAGCTGGCTCAGTGGATTTAGAGAAGCGAAGAAATGGTAGGGAAATATAAGGGGTGGCACCAGCTATCTTGGAAAAAATAATTGTCTAACTATATTCAGCAACATGCTAAGTTCTCTAAAGTTCTCTTAGTCAAGTCCCTGACAAGTCTATGAGGTTAGTGTTACTGATCATTACCTCCAATTTAAGGAGGAGAAAATGAGGTCTGAACAGGTGGTATACCTTGCCTCAGATGCAGAACTAGTAGATGGCAGAACCAAGAATAAGACACAGCTCTAGGACTTAACTCCATGCTTTGCTAATTCCCATTTTACAGGTAGGAAAACTGAAGCCAACTGAGTTGAAGCAACTTGAAAAGGTCATACCAGGCTTTGGCCAAGCCTAAACTTAAACTTGGTCTCAGACCCGGATACTGCACTGCCGACACTGCCTCTTTCCTGGACATTGCAGCACATAGGTATTTTTGAAGACACCTTGGTCATGAGGTCTCAAATGCCCCAGTAGTCTCAGACAGTCATTCATTTCTCTTTTCCTAATGAAAAAGCAGCTTTAGAGGACCTCCATTGTCCACCCAAGTTTCTGCCAGATTGTTCTGTGACAAGGGAAAATAAAGGGCAGAACCAGGACTGACAGACAGTGGAGAGGGCATTTAGGAGTATGGCCAAAGAACCAAATCACAACACCTTATGAGGAGATCTTTCTCCCAGTCATAGAGTCCAGAGAAACAGAGTCTGTCTGGAAGGGAGTGAGCTCCCCATCAGGGAAAGCATGCAAATCAATGGGACTCCTGTAGGAGGATTTGGGATTCTGCCTGGAAAGGCATTCATTAGGTTCTCCAACAAGGCCCCATAATTAGATTGCCAGGCTGAATAAGAAGCCAGACACCATGGGAGCCATCATTTGTTTAGGACACTCACTACCTAAACATGCCTCAGTACACATTGTCATGGGACACAATGTGGAAGGTTCCATCCCTGGCTATATTGCATGGCTCTCAATGCCCAGATTATGAGGAAGACACCACGAATTTTCAACATACTCCCTTCTTCCAATAGTATCAAACGGCTAAGTGTTTTTATGTCTGGACATTGTACTTTGATCTCCCTGGAGACTGCATCTCCCAGTCTCCCTTGCAACCAGGTGCAGGACTGTGTTAAGTCCTGACCAGTGGGAGGTGAGCCAAAGGAATGTGTATCACTTACTTAACCAAACCAAAACAACCAAACTCACTGCTGACAAGTCGATTTGACTCAAGCCAGCCTTCTTCTCGTCTTTCCCCTTCTCTGCTGGTTGAGGGAAGGTGAGCCTGGGGAACAGCCACCATAAGCTCAGAAATGGAAATCTTGTGAGGATACCAGAGTCCCCTCCCAGCCCTGGAACACCTTACCAGACTATAAAATGGGAGAAATGAACCACTGCTCTCAGTCTTCCCATGGCTCCCATCTTCGTCCTGTTTAAACTGCTGCATTTGAGAGTCTCTTCATTACCGCAGATGAACCCACAGCATATGTGATGCAACCGTGGAGGCACATGGGGGTTTTACTGGACTGCAAGTTTAACAACCTAGGAGGGCCCTCTCTTTCCATCTGCAGCTTAGGGACAGGTGTGGAGAAAGTGCTTAGAGATGCTTGTAGAAGGAAGAAGGATAGAAGAAAGAGGAGATCTCTTCTTAGCTCCACTGTATATCTAAATGCCAATTTCCTCTCTCCTTGAGACAACACTACTCTTTCACAGTCCTGACTGAACTACAGATTTGTTCATGCTCCATTCTTCCTTGTCTCGGTAAATGGCGTCTCTAACCACCTAAGTCATCCTTGCTAAAGTAGAGGGTGTGCGAAAAAGAGGAAGACCCTCACTGAGATGGAGTGACACAGAGGCTGCAACAATGAGCTCAAACACAATGATTGTGAGAATGGTGCAGAATCAGGCAAGGTGTTGTTTTAGTGTATTGCAAGCTTTAGCAACCTAGGAAGGTGTTCTGTTGTACATAGGGTCACTTTGAGTAGGAACCAACTCAACAGCACCTAACAAAAACAATTACCACCTATCTAGTTGTCCAGGCCAGAATCCTAGGTCATCCTCAACACCTCCATCTCTTCTTATCCTCCTCAAATCATTACCACATCATATTGACTTTACTTCCTGAATATCATTCCACCCTATGATCTCTCATTAGCTCCACTGTCACATGCACTCCAGTCAAAGCAACACTCATCATGCTCTGGGCTTATTGCAGTAGCCTTCTCGTTGGTCTCCCTGCCTCCAGCCTTGCCCCTATAATCTCATCTTCACATTGCAGCCATAGAGATCTTTTAAAAGTATAATCAGATTATATCCCTTCCTGCTCTCAAACTTCCTGTGGCTCCCACTTCATTAGAGGAAAAAATCTTACCCAGTCTGGCTGCATTACCCCCTGACCCCTTGTCTCCCTTACTGAATGTCCTTCTTCTACCCTGGCCCACATTAAGTTCCTCAAACACATGGCAACAAGCTCCTAAAGACTCAGGGCCTTTATGCAGGCCTGGCCTTTTCCCAGAAATGTTTCTCTCTGCACTCCATCCATCTGACTCCTACCCAACCTTCCTGTGGTGCTCAAGAGTACTTTCACCAGGAAGACTTCCCAAGTTACTCTCTCATTGTACTATTCCCATGATCCTCCTAGCACTCTCATAATTTATAATTCTGTGCATATTTGCATGTGAGCAAAAGTGTGGGTGTATTGGACTCAGTGATCCCCCTCCCACACCAGAATAGGACCTGGTAGAGACTTTATGAGTGTTTGGGGACTAAAGTTGAAACTATGAAGCTGCCCATGGTTGAATTATTTAATGCAAGAGTGAAGAGAGGACTGAGGGGTGATAAATATTGTTCTAAAGTAAAGCAGATCAGGTGGGTGGACAGGCAGGCAGGCTGACTCCTTTCCTGTTAGGGACTATGGAAGAAGCATGCTACGAGCTTCATCTCATTCACTCCTCACAATGTGAGAGCCAGGATTCAAACCAAGGAAGTTTAGCATCACAGCTGGCACCCTTAAACCTCAACTGCATTGTTGACTCTGTGACCTTGCTATCTGCAGTTCTTGGCTCCACCTGATCAGTGTGGTTTGACCCTTCTTAAAAAGAATTCATTCTCTTGGCTTCATAGTCATCATCTGAGAAATGAGATGGCTCAGCTAACCTATCTAACTGCAGTGTCACTGTGGCCCTGGGTGTAGAGCTTGGACAATTCTGTGGGGTTGGCCAGGCCTGGGACAATAAGAGAAGGAGGCAGCAGCAAGGGCATTTAAGGTGTTCTCACCTCTAACTCTTCCTCCTGGGATCTTTCCCCATCCTGATCCCCTTCTAGTTGTAGATGTCTTACCAGGATCCCCACACCTTTTTGCCCCTCTAGGCCATGCACCCAGCACAAATTCACAGAGATGACAGCCTGTGCAATAATAAGAACACAGGGTCTTATGAGGCCACCCAGAAGGTGATCTGTAGGACCTGGCCCTCTCCTTCCCATGACAGGATGGCCAGGTAGTCTAGGATTGCCTGTCAGATTGTCCTGCCCAAGATTTTGAATCTCAAACAAGACTCAGAGAAGCCAAGGGAGGTTTGAATCCATTCCTGTCATCTCACAACAGCATCCCAGAAAACTATCCCTGAGGCCTTGACCCCTGACAGAGGTTGTTCACTCTGAACTAAATGGGCTCTGGTTCCAAGTGCCCCAACAACAATTCTCCAGCCTCCCTGTTGGTTCTGTGAACCTCTTAGAAGCCTTCTGAATTGATTAGGATTGTGTTCATTTAACAAAAACTTATTTCCATGCTTAACCAAATAGGCTTTTTGTTTTCTCTGAAGGGTCGCAGGCAGGGCCAGGAAAGCTACTTGAAGAAATCTTTGAGGATACAGGCATCTCCCACCTCCTGGTCATCATCCTCAGCTTGTGGTCTTCACCCTTACACAGCTGTGATCTTCCTCCAAGGAAGAAGAAGCTGGGAAGAGTAGGCTTAAGACTTGTGCCAGCTTCTATTAGGGGAACAAGAGCCTTTTAAGAATCCCTCCCAGTTGACCTCTACTTATATCACATTGGACAGAGTTTGTCACATGGCCACCAGTAGCATTAAGGGAGCTGGAGGAGTAGGTGCAAGGGCACATCATTCCCCTAAACAAAATTGTGGTCTTGTTAGTAAGAAGGAAAGAAAAGAAAGGATATGGGGTGAGTAGTAAGAAGCATCTGCTATAACATCCAAAAAACGTCTCTTCCTAAGCCAGAGCCATTTTGGTTGATCATAATTAAGATCCATAACTGATATATGGAGGATTCAGACCAGTCTGAGCGTGCTGGGAACCCTTCCCCAAGGAAGTGACATTTGAGCTAGTATCCTAAGGATAATAAGGGTGAACATCACAACTCCATGTAGGAGCCGATTTCTAGCAGAGACCAAGGTGCAATGACAAGACAGAGAGAAAGGGCCAGAAAGATAAGTCCTCATGGAGGACTTGTGGACTTTGGTTGGGTCTGTGATGACTCTATGAGGAATGGGAGCCATCCTAGGCTGTCTGCCAAAGAATAATATAATTTGGTTTGGAAGGGGCCAATGTAGGCATGTACATTAATCCTGTAACACAACCAAGGTTTATTTCCTGTGCAATTCACCATCCAAAGTAGTTTGGCCCAGGAGCTTGGCCCTATGTAGTCATCCAGAGATCCAGGCTTCCTTCCACCTCCTTTGCACCTCCATCTTCAACATGTAGCATTGTGATGATCACCTTTTGATGTCACATTGACATCAGCCAGTGGGTTAATGGAAATAAAGAACATGTGGAGGGTGATGCAAAAATTTAGGGGCCAGACCTAGAGGTGATGCTCATTTCTTCTGTCCACATTCCTGCACCCATAATTCAATCACATGACCCCAGCTAACTGGACTGGCCTATTGGAGTGCCCAAGAGGAAAGGAAAAGACAGATGTTGCTGTGCTCTGATAGTCTCTGCAACAGTCCACCACTTTAGGACAACATATTCATGATTTTCCTTCATCCTACACAGGATCTTCCCCCATGGGAAACAACCCAAAGTTCCAGCTAGCCAGCTCAGAGACAAAGATGATAGCCAGTCTTCTCTTTCCAGTCCAGATGTGGCTCTGCAAGTGCTAGTGGCCTATGAACTGGAAAAAAAAAAGTGTGTGTTACCTCTCTACACATACACAGTATGTAATGGTAGAGCAGAAATTAGAGAACCTTAGTGAAATGAAGTATGGATGGCATCCAGTGGTGAGTGGTCCATTGCATGGGATTGAGGGATTAAGAAGCTTCTTTATCTTGGCAAGGAAGAATGTCCCTTGATTACATTCTAGCTCTGCCCCCTTGGAGAACTCTTTTCCATTTTTTTCCATGTTCCCTGACACCACCCTTTGTAACATTCATCCTTATTTATTTTCCTCCATGGCCATATCTGATGTGGAAATTGGATGGTATGACCTCCTTGGGTGCTGTAGAGTTTCCAGTCTGTTTCTTGTTTATGGATACCTTTTCTGTCAAGTCAATCAAGTCAGTTCCAGACCATGATGACCCCATGTGTTACAGAGTAAAACTACTCCATAGGATTTTCTTGACTGTAATCTTTATGGAAGGAGATCACCAGGCCTTCCTTCCTCAACACCCCTATATGGCTTCAAACTGCCAACCTTTAGGTGGAACATAAAATTTTTGCACCACTGAGGGACTTTCATTCATGGATAATTGAGGATATTTTAATTTTTAAAGACTGTTTCAGTGAAGAATCATTGTTTGTTTAGCAATGCAATTCCTTCAACACTTGAGTTTTGTGGTTGGTCCTATGAACAATATGAACTGTTTGCTTCTAGTCAATTTTATGTGCCAATAGGCAGACCCACAATTCTTTCCTAGACTTAATTTTTGAACTCTAATTAGTTTTTCTCTACTTCCTTACCTCCCTACCTCTTCCTCTTGACTTAATCATGACAATCTTGTGGCTAGGTGATTGATTGGAAATGTCACATCCTTAATCTAATCTTCACTGAAGCCTGAAGTATTGCTCACTCTTATTTCCTTCTGTTTCAGGTCCAAAGCAATAGGGTTTTCCAACCCTGAGAGGCCACTCTCTCTTTTCTCTCTTTTTGTTTCTGTTCACTCTTTTGTTCCTGCTTCAAGACAGCTTTTACTATCCATAACTCATGTCTCTCCTGCCAAACGCAGCCAATAATGGCCAAGACATATTAATCCACTAATACTTCTTAACAACTTCCCTGTGAACTACAGGCTCAGAGCCCAGATATTCTACCTTCTGAATGATCACAGGCAGAGTGTCCCAAACTATTTTGTCACTTCATAGGATTTAAAAAAAAAAAAAAAAAAAAAGCCCACTGCCATCAAGTCAATTCCAACTCACAGCAACACCCAGTGGGTTTCCAATGTGGCAAATCTTTACAGAAATAGATTGCCCCATCTTCCTTCCATGGAGTAGCTGATGGATTTGAAGCACAAACCTTCTGGTTAACAGTATAATGCCTTAAGTACTGCACCACCAGAACTCCTTCTTCATGGTATACATGGCCATATTTCACTACACTGTCTGTCATCCAGTAGCAAAACCAATGCTACATATTTTAGGCTCTTGTGGTAACAATAGGCAGCCCTAGTGGTGCAAATAGCTTTTGCTTGATTACTAACCTAAAGAATAATTTTTTAAACCCACCCAGTGGCACCTTGGAAGAAAAGGTCTGGAAATCTACTTCCAGAACTATTACAGCCAAGAAAATCATATTGAGCAGTTTACTCTGTAACACATGGAGTTGCCATGGATCAGAATCAACTCAATGGCAACAGGTTTTTTTCTTTCTGGTTATGGTACCACTGGACTACAAATGACCAATTTCTGTATCAATAAGGGAAGGCTAACTGCTGTAACAAACAGCTGCTAAATCACAGCAGATCATCACTACAAAGGCCTATTCCTTAATCTTTTTTTACTCACTCATTTATTCATTTAGCTTGAGGATTATCAAGTGCACAGCATATAATTAAGACTTTGGAAATATTTAGAAGAAAGTAAATATTGTACTTACCATGTGTCTGTCAGTTTGTCATACTGTGGTGACTTGAATGTTGCTGTGATGCAGAAGCTGTGCCAGTGGTATTTCAAATAACAGCAGGGCCACCCATGGTGGACAGTTTTCAGTGGAGCTTCCAGAATAAGACAAGGAAGGAGGACCTGGTGATGTACTTCTGAAAAAAAAAGAAAATGGCCAGGCAAAATCTTGTGATAGCAGTGGAATATTGTTTAATATAGTGCTGGAGAATGAGCCCCTCAGGTTGGAAATAAGACTGGAGAAGAAATGCCTCTTCAAAATGGAGTCCACCTTAATGACATGGATGGAGTAAAGCTTTTGAAACCCTCATTTGCTGATGTGATACAATTCAAAATGAAAAAAAAAAAAAAAAAAAAACAGCTGCAAACATCCATTAATTAATTCTGATTAATTCTGATTAATAATCAGAATGTGGAATGTAAGAAACTGGGAATAAACTGGGAAGTTGTCAAAAGTAAAATGGAAAACATAGAGATCAAAATCCCAGGCATTATTGAGCTGAACTGGACTGCCACTAAGGCATTTTGAATCAGACAACCATATGGTCTACTATGCCAAGAATGACAAATTGAAGAGGAATTGCATCAAATTCACCATCAAAAAGAACATTTCAAGATCTATCCTGCCAGAGTTCAAAATGGAGTTGAACCAGTGAGTAGCATGCTTTATCCCTCTGGCATCTGAGGTCTTGGAAAACTAGCCACAACAGTTTGAATTAGGAATTTCAGTGCTCTGAGCAGCTCACAGATTCAGAGTACATCAAACACAGAAGAGCAGAATTAGAGGAAAGGCACAGGGAGATTATTTAGGAAAGAGCTACTGGAGGAGGACAGACAGGCACCCAAGAGAGGCAATGGAAACTCTTCTGGAGCAGTCACTGTGTGCCAGGCTAGGGTGCCCACCTGAGATCCCCAAGCCAAGAGGGAGGACACCTTATAACAGCTTACCAGCGAACACTCTAATATTCTGGTGGGCAGCAGCAGATATCTGCCTCCAGCAGCTGATCTTGATTTTTTTGGAGGTAATTTGGGTCTCCTGGGTGCTGGTTGTGGGCATGGACACCTCCGCTGAGATTTGGAGGAAAACTTATTGTTGGGACAAGAAGGATAGCTCCCTCCCCTCCCAGTGGGTCAGACTGGGAGACATTGTGCTTTTCTTTGTCACAGAGATCGGGACTGCAGGTCACTAGCAGGTACTCCCCCTACCATAACACAGCTGAAACTGCGTGCATCTTTGGCATCGCAGCTGGGTGGTATCACAGACAAACTCCAGAGCTGGCCATTAGCGATCTGGTGGGATTACATCAGCACCATGGGCAGACGGAACAGGGAGAGGAAAGAAACCACACTCCCGGGATTTTTGCCATTCTTTAGTGCTGTGGGGCTGCAGAGGCGGGATCTTTGAGAGTGCCTGAAATTTGCGGAAATTTGCAATGCTCTAACAATAAGAATCTTTCCTGAGGTTGAGCTGCAGTCTTGCAAATAAATACGTCATCAAAAATAGACTGCTCAAAGCCCTAGAAACCGACCCTAGCAAAACCAAGCTTTCCTTCTTCTGCTCCCACCTTCTTCACCAATATCTTCACTCACTCAATAGAAGAAAACATATTCAGCCAATTACCATAAAACCTCCCTCTTCGAATTCTAAACCCTCTTTATGACAAACAGAAACACATATCCACACTACACACAGGGATTCTACCACGACAAAGAAAACAGCAGAGCGACCCAACACACTTGAATCTATGGGAAAAAAAAAAAAAAAAAAACCAGCTTCACCTTTGCAAAATATTAAACCATAAAACCAAGACAAAACAAATCAACACAGAACCAGCAGCTAGTGACAACCTAAAGAGACAGCACTCTACCAGATTCCAGGGACTTAAGAAGAGGTCCTGCTTTCCAGTAACCCCAACAAATCTCCAGAAGTTCACTGCATGACTGAAAAGGTCCTAGTCTATACCTTCTTATTTTTTTTTCCTCCTTTCTCACGTGGTTAACCCTGTCTCTTGTTTGTTTGTTTGTTTTTCTTTTGTTTTGTTTTTGCTTTTATTTTCTTTTGTATTGTTGGAATGTTTCTTTGTTTTCTTTATTCATTATTCTCTTTGTCTACCTTTTTACTCGCAATGACCTATCCCCAGATATTGCATATTTATCTGTTTTCTTCTTCTTTCCCCCCCCCCTTTTTCTTCTTTTGGGTTGCTGGTCCTGTGTGATTTCAGGGTGTATTTCTTGTCCATGTGCTTACAGTTTTTTTGATGGTTTTTCAATTGTAATTTTTGCCTAACTGACTGGGAGACAGCAAGAGTCCTCATAAGATACAAGTACACCCACACCTCCTACAACTTCACTTACTAAGCAAGAGCCAGCACAACTTTCTCCACCAAAAGGTCAAAGATAAAAAACCACCAAGAAGAGCCTGAATCACCCTTGGCTGCTCTTCACAAAAAATTAACAGAGATCTCAATACAATTCCATGATGCCAGGGAAACAACAGACCATAACAGTCCACACAAAGAAGCAAGATAAAGTGGTAGAAACAAGAGAACAGGATACAGACCCAGAACACATCCCTGAGGAAGAAGCAGCATTGGAACTCTCTGACAAGGAATTCAAAATAATTATATTTAGGTATCTTCAAAGGATTGAGAGACAGACCAAAGAAAACACAGAGACAACCTTAGAAGAATTCTGGAAGCAATACAAGAACAAAATTACAAAATAAATGAAAAATTAGAAATGATTCTAAATCTACAGATAGAAATCCAGAAGATTAATACTAAATTATTATAAATAGATAACACATTGGAAAGGCAAAGGGGTAGAATTGAGGCAATGGAAGACAGAATTAATGAAATTGAAGACAAATAGCTGGATACTTCTTTGGAAAGTGATCAGTCAGAAAAAAATCAAAACAAAATAAAGAAAACCTAAGGTTCATGTGGTATACCATCAAAAGAAATAATCTACATGTCATTGGCATTCCAGAAAAGAATGAGAAAAATAAAACTACGGAGAAAATCCCAAGATTTGCTGGAGGAGAAATTACCTGGTATGATGAAAGAGGAGAACATATCCATTCAGGAAGTCCAATGAACCCCGAACAGGATAGACCCCAAAAGAAACTCACCAAGACATATCATCATCAAACTCACCAAAATCAAGGACAAAGACAGAATTCTGAGAGCTGCATGGGAAAAACAAAAAGTTACATGCAAAGGTCAGCCAGTAAGAATAAGCTCTGATTTCTCAGCAGAGACCATACACGCAAGAAGACAATGGGATGGTATATATAAAACCCTGAAAGACAAAAAATTTTCAGCCAAGAATTATATACCCAGCAAAATTGTCCCTCAAATATGATGATGAAATTAGGAGATTTCCAGATAAACAGAAACTAAGGGAATTTGTTAAAACCAGACCAACCTTACAAGAGACACTCAAGAGAGTGCTTTGAACAGAGAACCAAATATAACAAATAACAACCAACCATTAAAACACAAGATGACATATCCCAGAAACCACAGCTATGGACATATCCAAAGCAAAATGAGCTTACAAGACTGTAAACAGGGAACAGAGACATCAGCTGGCAAATGAGGACAACTACAGACAAAAAGAGGGAAAATACTGTGTATTTACAGAACTTCTAAATGGTGAGGAAGTTGAGAGAGTTGCAAGACAGAATGGACTGTTCTAAACTCAGGGGGAAAATTATAAATCATAGGGTAACCTCAAAGAAAAATGATAAACCTTCATATCACAATAAAAAATAGGACAAGCACAAATACTCAGCAAATACTAAATCAACAGCAACAAAGGAAATGATAACACGATTCATAAACATAATGAGCTCAGCACAGAAAATAATATGGAACAAAGAACCAGGGACACAATGAAAAAACAAATACCAAAATGACAACAATCAAATCATACTTGTCAATAATCACACTAAATGTTAATGGATTAAATGCATCACTGAAGAGATGGAGACTTGCTCATTGGATAAGAAAACAAAACCCATCCCTATGCTGTCTACAAGAGACACATCTTAGAGATAAAGACAAAAATAGACTAAAAATCAAAGGTTGGAAAAAGATA
>NW_006921870.1:1139337-1163806 GCF_000298275.1 Orycteropus afer afer
ATATCTGACAAGGGACTTATCTCTAGAATTTATAGAAAACTCCAACACCTCAATAACAAAAAGACAAACCATTCAATTAAAAAATGGGCAGAAGACATGAATAGACACTTCACCAAGGATGATATTCAAGCAGCCAACAAACATATGAAGAAATGCTCACGATCATTAGCTATTAGAAAGATGCAAATCAAAACAACAATGAGATACCATCTTGTTCCCGCACTGGTAGCAAAGTTCAACAAGACAGAAATAACAAATGCTGGTGAGGATGTGGAGAGATTGGAACTCTCGTACACTGCTGGTGGGACTGTAAAATGGTACAACCATTGTGAAAAGCAGTATGACAATTCCTTCAAAAGTTGGAATTAGAAATACCATTTGACTCAGCTATTCCATTACTAGGTATATATCCTGAAGAAGTGAGAGCCATGACAAGAACAAACATATGCACACCCATGTTCATCGCAGCCCTATTTACAATAGCCAAAAGATGGAAACAACCTAAGTGTCCATCAACTGAGGAATGGATATCCAAGCTATGGCACATACACACATGAAATACTATGCAATGCTAAAGAATAATGTAGAATCTGCAAAACATCGTATAATGTGGATGAACTTGGAAGACATTATGCTGAGTGAAAAAGTCAATCACACAAGGACAAATATTGTATTAGTCCGTTATTGTAATAGTCAAGGAAACACTTATCTATGGAAGGTCATTTTCTTTGTTGGTTACCAGGGGTGGGAGGGGAGGAGAGGGAATACTGTTAGATAGATAGAGATAAGTTTTGATTTGGGTGAAGAAAAGGGCAAAATGCCAAATGTGAGTGATCAATATAGTGGCATTGAGGAAGAGAAAGACATAGAGAGGTATGTGGGAAGTACAGACAACAAAGATAATCCCTTTTGTGCATATAGTACTGCGTGCTCAGTGAAGGCCAACACAGGTAATAGATGGATAGATGGGTGTACAGGCTGAAATATTAGGTATCTATATGAAGTGGAGAGTGCACCCAAGAACATGTATAGGGTTGACATACAGTGGTCCAGTAACTTTATGTGTATGACCTGAATTCCCAGGTGTATAATGGGGCTGACAAGGGGCAAGGTTGTAGTCACTGCTTGGTCACAGCCAGCTACCGAGACGGACTGAGTAGTTGAACCTGTGGGCTTGGGACCATAGTCGCAGAGGACACAAGCTCAATTGGCATAACATACTACACAAATCATTGTTCCACTTTCTACTGTGGCGAGTAGTGACTGAGATTTTAAAAGCTTGAAAGCTGCCATGCAGATGCAGTGATGGGTCTCTCCTCATCCAGGGCGAAGAAGAATGAAGAATACCAAAAATTCATGGAAACAATCAGTCCTAGTGACTGGTACACCATTGATCTGCAGCCTATACGACTATGAGACCAGAAGAAATAGATGGTGCTCAACTAACAATGTCAACCACTTGGAAGAGGATCTTTGTAGGAGATCCTGGATAGACAGGAGGAACAATGTGGAACAAAACTCAAAATCATTTGGGGAAAAAAAAAAAAGCAGGAAACAGGTTTGCTGGCCTGATGGTGCCTGGTGGAACCCCTGAGACTATGTCCCCTAGCTGCCTTCAGGTCTGGAATTGAATGCACACCTGTGGCTTCCAGCCAAGCAATAGACAGGCATACTATTTGAGCATTTACCTGAGATAGATACACTCCTTGGACAGAACAAGCATGAGAAAGAAGGGCTGCTCAGGCACAGGGAGACAGCTCAGGGGGTAGGAGTGCATAGAGAGGTGGACACAAGGAAGTGGTACCTATCAGGAGGAAGTGGGAGAGGAGATGTTGCGTTGTGCTAAATTGTGGTCAATGTCATGAGACAAAGTGTATGTGATCTGCTGTATAGAAAGTGTATTTGCTCTGTAAATTTTCACCCAACTCACAATTTAAAAAAATATAATTAAAAAATAATAATAATAACTATCAATGAAAGTTGGGCAATCTACTTCCATAATGATACTGCCTCAGAAACCCAAGGAGGGGTCACTATGAGTTGGATCGGACTCAAGGGCAGTGAGTTTGGGTTATGTGGGATCAAATTGACAACAAAAACTCGAAAGATTAAATAGGAACCTTACAGAACAGCAACTTTATCAAGGGGGAGAATCAACTCAGAAAAGAGGCTGGGGACATTTGCACAACTTGAAGAATCTAATCAGTGTCACTGAATTGTACATGTAGGAATCTGTTGAATTGATGTATGTTTTGCTGTGTATATTCTTAACAACAACAAAATAAATAAAAGTTGAAAGCAAAAAGAAATTACAAAACCCTATGGAGCAGTTCTACTCTGTGACACATGGGGTTGCCATGACTCAAAATCTACACACACACACACAAAAAATCTATCCTGGGACTATTGGCAAAATGGTGAAATAGGCAGACAAGGTACACAGACCCTCAGCAACAAAGAAATGAGAAACCAATTGAAACAGATACAGAAGATAATCCTGGAACCCTGTGCTCTGAAAGATAGAATAAAGAAGTGTATTAAATATGAACTAGTAAAAAAACCTGACAGAAAACAGTGAATAAGGAGACAAACAGAGCTGCGGAATGTCAGCTCTCTTGACCGCACAGCCAGTTTGAGTAATGACAAGTGGCATTCTCATCTGGGCAGCAACCTAAGAATTGACTCTTCTTGCCAAGGGAAACTGCACCAGTAGCTGATGAATAGAAAGGAAAAAGGCAAATAAGGAGACAAACAGATCTGTGGATGGTCTGCTGTCCTGAGTGCATGGAATTTTGAATATTTGCAAGTATTTGAATATTTGCCTTCTTGAATATTTGAAAGCAGAATTCTGATGCAGGTCAGCAACATAATAGGTCCCACTTGGTAAGGAACCGCACCACAGGGAACTGCACCAGAGACTGATGACTAGAAAGGTATGATCTTCCCCTTGTTACTCTTGTACCCCACACTCTCCTGGTAAATGGAGGTGTGACCATGCCCCACTTCCATCAATCTTCTGAACCAGCAGGAATTCCATCTGGGTCTGGGCACCTTGACAGAGTCTGAGTAGTTCACTTTTTTTTCTTTCTTTTCTTCTTTTTCTCTTTTGGTTCTTAACATCCTTTCTTTTTCTTTGTGTGTTTTGCTCATCTTTTTCTTTATTATTCTTTTTCTCTTGCTCTTTATCTTTTCCCCTCCTCCCCAGATACTGTAGGGTACTGGTATTTTTTTTTCTTTGTTTTTTTCTCTCTCTTTTTTTTAAATTTTCTTTTCATTTATTGCCTCTTTGTGTGTGATTGCTGCTATTTGTTTATGTGGTTTGTGGTTTTTGTCCTCTTCTCTCTTTTTGTTGTTTTTGTTTGATTGTCTCACTGGTATGAGAGAGCAAATGTGCCCAAATGAACCAACCACACGTACACCTCCTTCAGCCCCACCCACTGTGTGAGGGCCAACTTTTCCACCTGCATCTACTGATCAAAAATAGACAGTGGTCAATACAAGACCAATTCACTCTCAACTTCTCTTCACTAACAGCTAACAGTGATCTGTGCACACACTCTCTCATACCCACAAGAAGAAAGATAGTGAGTCTCTAAGTGCTGCCAACTTGTAAATAGAGAAGCACAATAGCCTGCTCATTTAGATATATCAAAACAAAATAAAGAAAAAAAAATCTTAGATGAATCACACCAACATACAACTACCAATTAAATATAAATACAATTATATCACAATGTCCCAGGGACAACTTACCATCCCAGTCCACACAAAGAAGTGAGATAAAGTTGAACAAACAAAGGACCAAGATACAGACCCAGAAAACATCCCTGAGGAAGAAGCAGCATTGTTGTTGTTGTTATGTGCCGTCGAGTCAGCCCTGACTCATAGTAGCGACCCCTCCTTGGGTTTCCGAGGCAGTATCACTACGGAAGTAGGATTGCCCAACCTTCCTTCCGAGGAGTGGCTGGTGGGTTTGAACCGCCAGCCTTCTGGTGAGCAGGCAAGTGTCTTAGCCACTATGCTACCAGAGCTCCCAAGAAGCAGCATTAGAACTCCTTGAAAAGAAATTTTAAAAATTACATTTAAGTTCCATCAATGGATTGAGAGAAGATCAAGGAAAACACTGACAGAACTAAGAAAACAAAGGAAAAAACTCTACAATAGTTTAGAAAAACAATAAAAGAATAAACTGACAAAATAAACAGGAAATTAGAAATGATACAAAAACAACAAACAGAAATACAGAACATTAATATTAAGATTTCAGAAATAGATAATACTTTGAAGGGGCAAAGAGTAGAATCAAATTAATGGAAGAGAGAATTAATGAGATTGAAGACAAATACTATTTTGTTAAGGGATCAATCAGAAAAAAATGAGCAAAACAAAATGAAAAAAGTCTATGATTCAAGTGGGATACCATCAAGAGGTATAACCTGTGTATAATTGGAATTTCAGACCAGGAAGAGAAAAAGAAAAAAAAAAAATTGTCAAAGATCTTTTGGCAGAGAATTTCCCTAATATGATGAAAGATGAGAAGATATCTGTTCTGGTTACCTAGCGCTACTCTGACAGGAAACATACCACAAATGGGATGGCTTTAACAAATAGTTTATTCTTACAATTTGGAGGCTTTAAGTCCAAGTTCAAAGTGCCAGGCTCTAGGCGCTGGGTGAAATCCCCTCAGCCTTGGGTTCCAGCTCTGCCTTCTGCTCCCAGCCCACTGGAGCTAAGGTATTTCTTCACTCAGACAGCTTCTGGCTACTGAGGCTGAGAAGCCCCAAGGTTGACAAGGAAAAAGGTACAGTCCCCATGTTACCAAATCACACAGCAGGTCATTACCTTAAGTCCATTGTACATCCCAAGGTTGGCAGAGTATAGCAGGCTGCTGAGCAATGACATGGCTACATGCAGGGTCCAAGCGTGCCAAAGGCTAGAGACCATTAGCAAAGCTTCTCCTTATATACAGGAAGCAGACCACATCCCAAAGGCGGCTACTCAGCTGTTTGTGGTAGATCCCACCATGGAGTTGATTGCCAGTCTCATCATGGGGAATAACGACCACCAGCTGCCCAGCTACTCAACCAGGCCCAGCCAAGTTGACACACAAACATAACTACCATAATATCCATTCAAGAAGTGCAACAAACCCCAAACAGGATAGACCCCAATAGAACCACCAAGACATATCATAATCAAACTCATCAAATCCAAAGATAAAGAAATTCCTGAAAGCAGCATGAGAAACAAGAAAAGTTACCTAAAAAGGCCAACCATTAAGACTAAGTTCTGATTTCTTGGCAGAAACCATGCAGGCAAGAAGGCGATGGAATGAAATATATAAAAGCCTGAAAGAAAAAAATTGTCAACCAAGAAGTATATACCCAGAAAAACTGTTTCTCAAATATGACAGTGAAATTGGGACATTTCCAGATAAGCAGAAATTAAGGGAATTAGTTGAAACCAGACCAACCTTACAAGAGATGTTAAAGGGATTCTTATGGACAGAGAACAAACAACATCAGACAAAAACCAATGATGAACACACATGATGACATAACCCAGGGGAAAAAAAAAAACAATTATAGACATATTTAAAGTAAAATAAGCTTACAAGACTGTAAACAGGGAACCAGAGACATCAATTGATAAATGAAGACAACTACAAACCAAAAGGAGGGAATAAATAGTGTAGGTACAAAACTTCCAAATGGTGAGAAAGTCAAGACAATTTCAAGATAGAACAGAATGTTCTAAACTTGGGAAGAAAATTATAAATCAGACGGTAACCTCAAAGAAAAATAATACACTTTCACATAGAAATTTTAAAAAAGAAGAGGCACAAATATTTGGCAAATATTAAAATGATAGCGACAAATCAAATGACAACAAAATTCATAAACAAAATGAGCTCAGCACAGAAAATTATATGGAACAAATAATTGGCAAAACCACCCACAAAAAGAAATAATAATAATAACAAAATGACAGCAATAAATTCATACTTGTCAATAATTTCACTGAGTGTAAATGGATTAAATATACCACTCAAGGGAAGGAGAGTTGCAGACTGGATAAGAAAACATGACCCATCAATATGCGATCTACAAGAGACACACCTTAGACAAAATTAGACTAAAAATCAAAGGTTGGAAAAAGATATATCAAGAAAATAGCAACAAAAAAAGAGCAGGAGTGGCAATAATAATTGCTGATAAAATAGGCTTTAAAACAAAATCCCCCATAAAAGACAAGGAAGGACATTATAAAATGATTAAAGGATCAATCAAAGAAGAGGACATAACCATAATAACACACCCAATGAAAGAATCCAAAAATATATAAATCAGAAATGGACAGAATTGAAAAGACAAATAGATGATTACACAGTAATAATGGAAGACATTGAAAATCTAGAAGACATGGACAGATTTCTAGAAACATGCTACTTACCTAAACTAACACAAACAGAGTTAGAAAATTTGACCAGACCCATAACAAAAGAAGAAATTGAACAGGTCATTAAAAAATTACCAATAAAAAAATCCTGGCCCAGACAGTTTCACTGAAGAATTCTACCAAACATTCAGGGAAGAACGGACACCAATCCTACTCAAAATATTCCAGAACATAGAAAAGGATGGAATCCCAAATTCATTTTATGAACCAAGCATATACCTGATACCAAAACCACACTGAGACATCACTAAAAAGGGAAACTACAGACCAATATCCCTCAATGATATAGATGTAAAAAACAACAAAACACTAGCAAATAGACTCCAAAAATATATCCAAAAAAAAAAAAAAAAGACATTATGACCAAGTGGGGTTCATACCAGGTATGCAAGGATGGTTCAACATTAGAAAAACAATCAATGTAATCCATCACATAAGTAGAATAAAGAAAAAGACCTACATGATCATATCAATTGATGCAGAAAAAGCATTTGATAAAATCCAGCACCCATTTCTGATCAAAACTCTCAGCAAAATAGGAATAGAAGGGACATTCCTCAACATAATAAAAGACATATAAGCAAAACCGACAGCCAACATTATTCTCAATGGAGAGAGACTGAAACCATTCCCCTTGTGAACAGAAACCAAACAAGAATGCCCTCTATCTCCACTTCTATTCAACATTGTATTAGAAGTCCTAGCCAGGGCAATAAGGCAAGAAAGGGAAATCAAAGGCATCCAAACTGATAAGGAAGAAGTCAAACTATCACTATTTGCTGATGATACGATCCTATACATAGAAAACCCAAGAGACCCAGCAAGAAAACTACTGGAAATAATTGAGAGATTTAGCATCGTGACAAGATACAAGATCAACATCCAAAACTCAGCTGGATTCCTCTACATCAGCAAAGAGATTGCTGAAAAGGAAATAAGGAAATCAATACCATTTACAATAGCTACAAAATAAATAAATAAATAAACTACTTGAGAATAAATCTTACTAGGGACACAAAAGACCTCTACAAAGAAAACTACAAAGCACTACTTTAAGAAAATACAAGATATCTACATAAATGGAAGAACATAACATGTTCTGGATAAGAAGAGTGAACATTGTGAAAATGTCAATACTACCCAAAGCAATCTACACATTCAATGCAATCCCAATCCAGATCCCATCAATATTCTTTAAGGATATAGAAAAACAATCACTAATTTCACGGAAATGAAAAAGACTTCAAATAAGCAAAGCACAGTTGAAGAAAAAGAACAAAGTAGGAGGTCTCACACTGCCAGATCTCAAAACCTACTATCCAGCCGCATAGCCAAAACAGCCTGGTATTGGTACAATGGCAGACACGTAGACCAGTGTAATAGAATTGAGAACCCAGAAATAGATCCATCAACCTATGGTCAGCTGATATTTAACAAAGGGCTGAAATCCATTAAATGGGAAAGAGATTGTCTCTAACAAATGATCCTGGCAAATCACTGTAGCAAAGAGATGGAAACAATCTAAATGCCTGTCAACAGGTGAATGGATAACCAAACTACAATACATTCACACAAGGGAATATTGTGCAACATTAAAGAATACTGAAGAATACATGAACCATCTCACAACATGGATGAATTTGGCAGACATTATGCTGGGTGAAATAAGTCAATCACAGGAGGACAAATATTGTATGATCCCATTATTGCACAAAGTTAAGGAAAGGTTTACTTAGGGAAGGAAATTCACTTTGTTGGCTTACTGGGGATGGGAGACAAGGGGTGGGAAAATTGTGGACTAGTTGGGTGATTTGGGTCAGGGGAGGAATGGTATGGAAAGAGTCTGTGACCAGCATGATGACATTAGGGAAAGTAATAACACTGAAATGTGCACATAACATATAAACAACAGAGCCAAATACTAGTACATGCACAATATCTGACAAAGGACTTATCTCTAAAATGTATTAAAAAAAAAAAAAAAAAAAAAAAAAACCTCCCACACTGCATCAAAAGGCAAATAATCCAATTAAAAAAGGGGCAGAAATCATGAACAGACACTTCACCAAAGAAGATTTGCAGGCACATGAAGAAGTGTCCATGATCATTAATCATTAGAGAGCTGCAAATCAAAGCAATGATGAGTTATCATCTCACCCCAGCAGTAATAGCAAAGTTCAACAAAACAGAAAATAACAAATGCTGGCAAAGATGTGGAGAAACTGAGACTCTCATACATTGCTGGTGGAACTGTAAAATGATACAACCACTATGGAAAACAGTAGTGGCAAGTCCTTGAAAATTTGGAAATAGAAATATCATTTGATCCAGCAATCCATTACTAGGTATAGATCCTAAAGAAGTGAGAGCCAGGACACGAATAGATATATGCACACCCATGTTCGTTGCACCACTATTCACAATAGCAAGGAGATGGAAACAACCTAAGTGTCCATCAATGAGGAATGAATAACGAAACTATGGTACAGACACAAATTGGAATACTATGTAACACTGAAGAATAATGTAGAATCTGTGACACACCTCATAATGTGGATTAACTTGGAGGATGTTATGCTGAATGAAATAAGTCAACCACAGAAGGACAAATATTGTATTAGTCCACCATTGTGAAAAGTCAAGGAAAGATTACATAAGTAAGGAAATTTCCTTTGTTAGTTACCAAGAGTGGGAGGGGAGGAGAAGGAAAATTCCTAGATAGATAATAGACAAGTATTGATTTGGGTGAAAGGAAAGGCAACATACCAAAAGCAAGTGAACAACACGACAACACTAAGGAAAAGGAAGACACAGGAAAGTGCACAAGAGGTACAAACAACAAATATAAACACTTTTACATACACATACCAATTATCAGTAATAACAAACATTGATCTATAGGGAGATACTTAGGTACACATGTTTAATTATCAGTTATGTCTAGGCAAAAAGGAATATATCCATAATCATAATTGTTAGATGATATTTCTACATACATATTTGTATGTACTATAAGAATTTCCATATTTATAATAGAACTAACAGGGGGCAAAGTTATGATAACTGTTTAGTGACAGCCAAACACCCTGAGGAAGAGAGTTGTTGGGCCTGTGGGCTTGGGACCATGGTCATGGGGGACATCAAGCTCAATTGCTGTGGCATATTACACAAAAACATTGTTCTATATCCTACTTTGGTGAGTAGCGACTGGGGTCTTAAAAACTTGCAAGTGGCCATCTAAGATGCAACAATTGGTCTTTCCTCATCTGGAGCAAAGAAGAATGAAGAAAATCAAATAAAACAATTAGTCAAAGGGATTAGTGGACCATGTGAACCTTAGCCTACATGACCCTGAGACCAGAAGAACTAGATGGTGCCCAGCTACCACTGTCAACCACTTAGAAAGTGATCAAAATTGGATATCCTGGATAGTTTTGTTGTGGTTAGGTACAGTTTTATTGGCTCCGACTCATAGTGACCCTATGTACATCAGAACAAAACATTGCCAATGCTTGTGCCAGCTTCACAATCTTTGCTATACCTGAGCCCATTATTGCAGCCACCATGTCAATCTATCTTGTTGAAGGCCTTCCCCTTTTTTGTTGACCCTCCACTTTACCAAGCATATCCTTCTCCAGGGAATGATTCCTTCTTACAACATGACCAAAGTAGGTGAGACAAAGTCTGGCCATTCTCACTTCCAAGGAGCATTCTGACTGCACTTCCTCCAGGACAGATCTGTTAGTTTTTCTGGCAGTCCATGGTACTTTCAACTCTTGTTCAGTCTTCCTTACTCATTGTCCAGCTTTCATATGCTTATAAGGCCATTGAAAGCACCATGTCTTGGGTTAGGCACACCTTAGTCTTCAAAGAGACACTTTTGCTCTTCAGCACTTTAAAGAGGTCTTTTGCAGCAGATTTGCCCAGTGTAATACGTCTTCTGATTTCTTCATTGCTGCTTCCATTGGAGTTGATTGCAGAACCAAGTAATATGAAATCTTTGACAACTTCAATCTTTCTCCATTTATTGTGATGCTGCTTATTAATCCATTTGTTAGGATTTTCATTTTCTTTATGTTGAGGTGTAATCCATACTTCAGACTGTAGTCTTTAATCTTCATCAGTAAGTGCTTCAAGTCAGTAAGTGCTCTGCTGAAACCTGTCCACCATGTCTGCAGGTATTTGAGATACCATTGGCATAGCCTCCAGCCTCACAACAATACACAAGACACCATAGCACAACAAACTGACAGACAAGTGGTGGGATCCTGGATAGAGTTGGAGAAAAATGTGGGAAAAACTCAAAATCATAAAAAAAAAAAAAAACCAAGCTTACTGGTCTGATAGATACAGGTGAAACACCCAAGACTATTACCCCTAGTCCGCCTTAGGGCCTGAAATTGAGCTGACTCCCATGGCTTCCAGCCAAACAATAGACAGGCAAATAAGGTGAATATTTACACCAGGTAGGTACACTCCTTAGAGCAATCAATCATGGTAGATCAGAAGGGCAGTATTTGCACAGGGAGATAGCCCAGTGGGCATGAGTGCATAGGAAAGAAGGACACAGGAAAAAGGTAACCACGGGGAGGAAGTGGGAAGAGATCTGTTACATTATGGGGATTGTAATCAATGTCATGAAACAAAATGTGGGTGAACTGTTGCATGGAAAATGAATTGTCTCTGGAAACTTTCACTGAAATAATAATAATAATAATATGAAATAAATATAATTTATTATTATAAATAATAAATATAATATTAATGTTATTTTATAATTATTATTAATAATATATATCAATAATGTGACTTGATTAATTTAATTATTAATTGATTATTAATTTGGTGGCTAATTTAATGTAGTTTAATTGATATTATTATTATCAGCATAATAATAATAATAATAATATATGTCCTGATGTATGATGCTGTCAGTGATAGGATTACACCCATACACCTGCAAGGAAAACCAGTTAATACAACTATTACTCAAATTTACACACTAGCTACTAATGTAAAAAATTAACTAAAGATTTTTACCAACTTCTGCAGTCTGACATTGATCAAACATGAAATCAAGATGCATTGACAATTACTAGTGATCAGAATGCAAAAACTGAAAACAAAGAAGGATCAGTAGTTGGAAAATATAGACTTGGTGATATAAATGATGCCAGAGATCCATGATAGAGTTTTGCAAGATCAATGACTTATTCATTGCAAGTACTCTTTTATTGTTATTATCATTATTAACTTTTTATTGTGATTTGGGTGAAAGTTTACAGAGTAAATTGGTTTTCCATTCAACAGTTCATACATATTTTGCTTTGTTTCCCACTTCATCCCTGTAGTTACCATTCCCTTTGTTCTTATTTCTTATCTACTCCTGTCTTCTGAACTTTATTCCTGGGTAAATGATGTCCTTCTGATCTCTTATGTCTGATATCTCTAAGGAGTGTGTACCTAACTCTCTGTTGTTAATATTCATCTCATTGCCCTGTTTCATGTTTCGCTGAAAGTTGAGCCACAAGGGTGAGTTCAGTTCCAGGCCTAAAGGGTGACTAAAAGTCAGACTCTTGGAGGCTCCACCAGTCTCACCAGACCAGTAAGCCTAGTCTTTTTTATAATTTTGATATTTGCTCCACATTTTTCTCTCACTCTGTCTAGGATCTCCAATTTTGGTCCCTTTCAGAGGGGCTGACAGTGGTATCCTGATACAATCTAGTTCTTCTGGTCTCAGGGTCATGGAGGCTGAGGTATACATGATCCACTGGTACCTTGGACTGATTGTGTCCATGTATCTTTGATATTCTTCACTCTTCTGTGCTCTAGGTGAGGAAAAAACAATAGTTGCACCTTAGATGGCAGCTCACAAGCTTTTAAGACCCCAGTCCCTGTTCATCGAAGTAGGATGTAGAATAACGTCGTTGTGGTCTATGTTATGCCAAGTGACTTTGATATTCCCCAGGACTATGGTCTGAGCTCACAGACCCAGCGAACTATTCCCTTAAAGTGTTTGGTAATGGCTAAGAAGCTTTCACAACGTTGTCTCATGTTACCTCTACTATAAACATGGACATTCTTACAGCACATGCATATAGATACATAGAAATCTTGTCTGTCAAACTTATATATGATCTTGTGTATAATGTCACTCATCTACCCATACCTGATCATCTTGTCTGTCTACCTGTGTATCCACTCATAGATTAATGTTTGTTATTATTGATAATGAGTATAGTGTATGTAATAGTGTATATCTTTGTTGTCTGTAGCTCTTTTGCACTTTTCTGTGTCCTCTTTTTCCTTAGTGATGCTGTGCTAGTCACCCACTATTTGTATATTGTCATCCCTTCACCTAAAGGAATATGTGTTTCTTACCTACTTAGTAATTTTCCCTTCCTTGCCTTTCCAACCTTGGTAATGACAGGGAAAGAATGTTTCTTTCCATGTATAAACCTTTCCTTGACTTTTTACAACAGTGGACTAATCCAGTATTTATCCTTTGTTATTGACTTATCTCACTCAATATAATGTCCTCCAACTTCTTCCATGTTATGAAGTATTTCACAGATTCTTCATTATTCTTTAATGTTGCATACTATTCCATTGTGTATATGTACCAGTTTGTTGATCCTTTCATCCATTAATAGGCACTTAGGTTGTTTGCACCTTTTTGCCATTGTGAATCCTACTGTGATGAACATGGGTGCCCCAGCCATCACTTCTTTAGAATTTATACCTAGCAGTGGGATTGCTGAATCAAATGGTATTTCTATTTCCAAATTTTTAAGGAAATGTCATACTGATTTCCCACAGTGGTTGCAACATTTCGCAGTTCCACAAGCCGGATATAAGAGTTCTAAATTCTCCACACCCTCGACAGAATTTGTTGTTTGCTGACTTGTGAACTTTGTTGAAATGATCTCTCTAATGGCTAAAGATCACAAGCAATTCTTCATGTGCTTGTTGGCTACCTGGATAACCTCTTTGGTGAAGGCTCTGTTCATGTCCTCTGCACACTTTTAATGGAATTGTTTGTGTTTTTGGTGTTGAGGTATTGAAGTTTTCCATAAATTTTTAGGATATTGAAAATTTATCTTTGTTGAATAAGATATCCTTGGAAAAGATATCCTTGTTGAATATGTTATAGCCAAATATTGTTTTCTCAATCTGTATATTCTCTTTTTACTTTTTTAGAGAAGTCTTGTAATGTACATAAGAATTTAATTTTTGAATGTCCCAGTCATCTAGTTTATCTTTTGCTGTATGCTCATTTTTGGCTATTTGATGATAGTCTATTTATGCCATAAATTAGAGCCCCTATGTTTGCCTTATTTTTTCTTTGATGAAGTTTATAGTTTCATATTTTACATCCATCTGGAGTTCATTTTTGTGTATGGTGTAAGATATGGGTCTTGTTTCAATTTTCTGCAAATGGAAATCCAGTTTTGCCATCACCATTTATTAAAGAGATTATCTCTTCCTCATTGAATGGATTTCAACATTTTGTCAAAAATCGGCTGACCAAATGTCATGAGACAACGTATATGTAAACTGCTGTATAGAAAGTGACTTTGCTCTGTAAATCTTCACCCAAATCACAATTTTAAAAAATATATATCAGCTTACCATAAGTGAATGAATCTATTTCTGGCTTCTCAATTCTGTTCTGTTAGTCTGTGTGTCTGCCATTGTACCAATATCAGGCTGTTTTGAATACCATGTCTATATAGTAATTTTTGACTTCTGGAAGTGTGAGTCCTCCTAGTTGTTTTTCATCTTCAGTAGGGATTTGCTTATCTGATGTCTCTTTTGTTTCCAAGAAAAAATAGGGATTGTTTTTTTTTTTCCCATCTTCTTAAAGAATATTGATGGAAACTGGATCAAGATTGCATTGAATGTATAGATTGCTTTGGTTAGTATTAACATTTTCACAATGCTCAGTCTTTGTATCCATGAGTATGATATGTTCTTCCATTTATGTACATCTCTTATACTTTTTTGTAGTAATGTTATGTAATTTCTTTGAATAGGACTTGTCTGTGGTAAGATTTATTCCTAAGTATTTTATCTTTTTGGTAGCTGCTGTAAATGGTATTGTTTTCCTTATTTCCTTTACAAAGATCTCTTGGTTGATGTGGAGGAATTCAACTGATTTTTCTTTTATGACCTATAGAATTTTTTTTTCACTTTTATTGTGGTGAAAACATACACAATAAGACATTTGCCAACATAACAACTTTCACATTTACAGCTCATGGACATTGATGATATTTTTCATTTTGTGCACCATTATTGTGATCTTTTTCCAAAACAGTCTACCATAATTAGTATAAACTCAATGTCCCACAAACAAAAGCTTCCCCTTTCCCCTCTTTCCTACCCCTGATAACCACTAATAATCTTTGGTTTCTATATATTTTTTTCAACCTGTCAAGGAATTTTCCCTCCACTCCCTTCCCCTCCCATCCCTGGTAACCAGCAAAGACAGTTTCCTTCCATATATAAACATTTCCTTGACTTTTTACAATAGGGGACTAATACACTGTTAATGACTTATTTCACTCAGCTTAATGTCCTCCAAGTTCATTCACATTATGCAGTGTTTTTCAGATTCTACATTGTTCATTAGAGTTGCATACTATCTCACTGTGTATATGTATCCCAGGTTGGTTATCAGTTCCTCCATTGATGGGCACTTAGGCTGTTTCCATCTCTTTCCTATTGTGAATAGTGGTGCAGTGAACAAGGGTGTGCATATATCTGTTCTTGTCCTGCCTCTCACTTCTTTAGGATATATACCTAATAATGGGATTGCTGGATCAAATGGTATTTCTATTTTCAACTTTTTAAGGAATTGTCATGCCAATTTCCACAGTGATTGTTTCATTTTACAGTCTCACTAGCAGGGTATGAGCATCCCAATCTCTCCAGATCCTAGCCAGCATTTGTTATTTTCTCTGTTGTTGAATTTTGCTATTAATGCTGGGATGAGATGGTATTTCATTGTTTTGATTTGCGTATCTCTAATGCTAATGATCATGAACATTTCTTCATGTGTTTGTTGGCTGCCTGAATATCTTCTTTGGTAAAGTGTCTTCTCATGTCTTCTGCCCATTTCTTAATTGGATTGTTTCTCTTTTTAGTGTTGAGGTGTTGAAGTTTTCTATAAATTTTAGAGATAAGTCCCTTGTTGGATATTTCATTGCCAAGTATTTTTTCCAATCTGTAGGTTCTTTTTCACTCTTTTGAAGAAGTCCTTTGATACACATAAGAATTTAATTTTCAGAAAGTTCCAATCATCTAGTTTATCTTCTTCTGTCTGTGCATTTTAGGATATGCTTGATAGTCTACATATGCCATAAATTAGGGCTCCTAAGTTTGCCCTTATTTTTTCTTTGATTAACTTTATAGTTTTAGGTTTCATATTTAAGTCCTTGATCATCTGGAGTTAGTTTTTGTGTATGGTGTGAGGTACAGATCTTGTTACAGTTTTCTGCAAATAGATATCCAGTTGTGTCAGGACCAATTGTTAAAGAGACTACCTCTTCCCCATTTAATGGATTTTGGCCCTTTGTCACAGATCAGCTGACCACAGGTGGATAGATCTATTTCTGGGTTCTCAATTGTGTTCCGCTGGTCTGTGTCTGTCATTGTATCAATACCAGGCTGTTTGACTACCGTGACTGTAAAATATGTTTTGGGATCTGGGAGTGTGAAACCTCCTACTTTATTCTTCATCTGCTTTGCTTATCAGAAGTATCTTTCCTTTCCATAGAAAGTTGTAGTTGTTGTTGTTAGGTGCTGACGAGTCAGCTCCAACTCATGATGACACTATGTGCAACAGAAAGAAATACTGTCCAGTCCTGCACCAGCCTCACAATACTTGCTTTTCTTGACTCAATTGTTGCAGCCACTGTGTCAGTCTATCTCATTGGGGGTTGTCCCCTCTTTTGCTGACCCTCCTCTTTACCAAGCATGATATGCTTCTCCAGGGAATGGTCTCTTCTGACAACATGACCAAAGTAAGTGAAATGAAGTCTGTCTATTCTTGCTTCCAAGAAGCATTCCAGCTGCACTTCTCCAGGGACAGATTTCTTAGGTTCTTCTGTCACTCCACGGTACATTCAGTATTCTTCACCAACACCCCAACTCAAAAGCATAAGCTCTTCTTCAGTCTTCCTTATTCATTGCCCATCTTTCACATACATATGAGGTAATTGGAAATACCATGGCATTGGTTAGGTGCACTTTAGTCTTCAAAGAGACATCTGCTATTCAGCACTTTAAAGAGGTCTTTTGCAGCAGATTTGCCCAATGCAATACATCTGATTTCTTGACTACTGCTTCCATTAGTGTTGATTATTGACTCAAGTAATAAGAAATCTTTGACAACATCAACCTTTTCTCTGTTTATCATGATGCTGCTTGTTAGGCCAGTTGTGAGTATTTTCATTTTCTTTATGTTGAGGTGTAATCCAATCCATATTACAGACTATAGTCTTTAATCTTCATCAATAAGTCCTTCAAGTCATCTTCACTTTCACAAACAAGGGTGTGTCTTCTGCATATCAAAGATTGTTAATGAGTCTTCTTCCAATCCTGATGCCACATTTTTCTTCATATAATCCAACTTCTCAGGTTATTTGCTCATCTTAAGTATGGAGAAAGGATTCAACCCTAATGCACTCCCTTCTAGGTTTTAAACCATGCAATACACCCTTGTTCTGTTCTAAGGACAATCTCCTGGTCCATCCTATAGGTTCCTCATAAGCACAAAGTGTTCTGGAATTCCTATTCTTTTTTCTTTCCTTGTGTGTGAATGTGTGTGTGTGTGTGTGTGTGTGTGTGTGTTCTTTAGGTGCAAGTTTACAGAGCAGAGTTTGTTTCCCATTCAATATTTCATGTATGTTTGGTTTCACTCCCAATTACCCTCCTCAACCATAAACCACTCTCCTCCCCTCTTTTCCCAGCCACATTAAACATGGATGAAGAGGAAGCAATAGAATATCCAAAAAGGAATTTAGAAGGTATATTTATAGAACTCTACAAGAGCTTAAGGAATCTCAAACAGAAGCAAGGAAAACACAGACAGTACCCTGGAAGAACTCAGGAAAACCATTCAAGAACAAAATAACAAGATTAATACACAGCCAGAACTCATACAAAAACAGCAGTTAGAAATCCAGAAAATGAATACCAAAATTACAGAATTGCACAATACAGTGGAAACACAAAAGAATAGGCTAGAACTGGCTGAAGAATACATTTCCCAACTAGAAGACAAATCCCTGGACACCAGCCTGTATGAATAAAAATAGAACAAAGATTTAAGATAAATGAAGAGAACCTAAGAGTTATATGGGATGACATAAAGAGAAACAACATATGCCTTGTTGGAATTCCAGAACTAGAAGAGGCAGGAAAAAAAAAAAAAAAAAAAAACAGAAAATTGTGGAAGACCTACTAACAGAAAACTTCCCCCATATCATGAAGGAACAAAAGATATTTGTCAAAGAAGCTCAAAGAACCCCATACAGGATACATCCCAAGGGAGACATATTATAATCAAACTCTCCAAAACCAGAGATAAAGAAAGAATCTTGTGAGCTGCCTGTGACAAAATAAATATTACTTATAATAATCAAACAGTTAGATTGAGCTCTGATTACTCAGCAGAAACCATGTGGGCAAGAAGGCAATGGGATGGCAAATATAAAACACTGAAGGAAAAGAACTTCCAACCAAGAATCCTATATCCAGCCAAACTGTCCATAATATATGAGGGCAAAATCAAGTCATTCTCAGACAAACAGAAATTAAGAGATTTTGTGAAAACCAGACCAACCCTACAAGAAATGCTTAAGAAAGTCCTTCCAAAGGAGAAACCACAACAGAGAACTACAAAATCAAGATACATGACATCAACACTAAAACCAAATCAGAAATAGACACTCAAAGTAAGACCATAATACATTGTACACTAAAAATCAAGAAAGTCAATCTGCACAAGACAACAGCAACTAATCAAATAGACAAAATAAAAGTTCAAGGTACAAACTTCCTAATAGAGCAGAAAACAGGACAATGTTCTCATAGAACAGACTGTTCTAAAAATGTACAGACAAGAATTCACTCCAAGTAAACCACAGAGAAAATTAACAATCCCCTTAAGAAAATCCAGAAGGAAAACATATGGGCTTAATAAACACAAAAACAACAATAAAGAAGAAAAGAGAGGAAACACTTGGACCAAGAAAACTCCAATAACACACAAAAATAAATAAATAAAAATAATGACAACAATCAATTCATACCTATCACTAATTACACTCAGTGTGAATGGACTAAATGCACCAATAAAGAGAGAGTGGAAGACTAGATAAGAAAAGAAGACCCAATGATATGCTGCCTACAGGAGACCCAAATTAGACACAAAGATAAAAACAAATTAAGAGTTAAGGGGTGGAAATAAATATACTATACCAAGCCAATGGAAACCAACAAAGAGCAGGAGTGGCAATATTAATTTCTAATAAAATAGACTTTAAGCTGAAAAACAACATATGAGATGAAGAAGGACACTATATGGTGCTGAAAGGGTGAATTGACCAAGAAGACATTATGATAATAAATATCTATGCACTATGCACCCAATGAAAGTGCTCCAAAAGATATGAAGCAAATATTAATTGAATTTAAAAGGGATTAATAGACAGCTTTACAATAATAGTAGGAAACTTTAATACACCACTTTCAAGGAGAGACGGATCAACTAGGAAAAAAAAAAAAAAAGATACAGAAGAATTCAACAACACAATCAACCAACTCGACCTCATGGACATATACAGAGAATTCCACCCAACAATGTGCAATTAACATTCTTCTCCAGTGCACATGTATTGTTCTCCAGAAAACAAGCCTCAATATATTCAAAAACATTGAAATACTACAAAGCCTCTTCTCAGACCACAATACGATAAAATTATAAATAAATAATAATAAGTTCAAGGAAAAAACAGCAAAAATGTGGAAGTTGAACAACACTCTACTCAAAAACAACTGGATAATAGAAGAAATAAAGAGTGAAATAAAAAAAAAATTCCTAGAAACAAACAAAAATGAAGATACATCATATCAAAACCTATGTTGTTGTTGTTGTTGTTATGTGCCGTCGAGTCAGTTCTGACTCATAGCGACCCCTCCTTGGGTTTCCGAGGCAGTATCACTATGGAAGTAGATTGCCCCATCTTCCTTCTGAGGAGTGGCTGATGGGTTTGAACTGCCAGCTTCTGGTTAGCAGTCAAGTGCTATAGGACACAGCAAAAGCAGTACTCAGAGGTCAGCTTATAGCAATAAATGCATATATCAAAAAAGAGGAAAGAAAAAGTCAACACTCTAACTCAACAACTCCAAAAATAAGAAAAAGAACAACAAAAGAATCCTACAGTATCTGGAAGTAAGAAAATAATACAGATCAGAGCAGAAATAAATGAAACAGAAAAAAAAGAGAGAATATCAACAAAACAAAAAGCTGGTTCTTCAAAAAGATCAACAAAATTGACAAACCACTGGCAAATCTAACAAAAGAAAAGAAAGAGAAGATATAAATTCCAAGAATAGTAAATGAAAAGGGTGTCATCACAAAAGAACCAACTGAAATAAAAAAGATATTGACAGAATATTATGAAAAATTGTACTTCAACAGATTTGAGAACCTAGAAGAGGTTTCTAGAATCACAAGACCTACTGAAAGTATCCCACTCAGAGACAGAATACTTGAACAGACCTATAACAAAAGAAGAAATTAAACAAGTCATTAAAAAAAAAAAACCCTCCCCACAAAGAAATGTCCTAGCCTGGATGGCTTCAATGGAAAATTTTACCAAATATTCAGGGAAGAGATTACACTTATGTTACTCAAGTTATTCCAGAACATACAAAAGGATGGAATACTCCCAAACTCATTTTATGAAGCAAGCATAACATTAATACAAAAACCAGGGAGAGACACCACTAAAAAGGAAAACTACAGACCAATATCACTCATGAATATAGGTGCAAACATCTTCAACAATACCCGAGCCAACAGAATCCAACAACATATCAATAAAATAATACATCCCAACCAAGTGGTATTCATATCAGGTATGAAAGAGTTGTTCAACATCAGAAAAACCATCAATGTAATCCACCACATAAACAAAACCAAAGAATCATGTGATTATATCAATCAACACAGAAAAAGCATTTGATAATTCCTGTTCAGAACTCTCAGAAAAATAGGGATAGAAGGGAAATTCTTCGACATAATAAAAGGCATATATGCAAAGCCAACAGCCAACATCATTATGAATGGAGAAAAACTCAAGGCATTCTGCTTACAAACGGGAAACAGACAAGGATGCCCTCTATCACCACTTCTATTTAACATTGTATTGGAAGTCCTGGCCAGGGCAATAAGACAAGAAAGAGAAATAAAAGGCATACAAAATGGCAAAGAGGAAGTAAAACTATCTCTGTTTGCAGATGATATGATCCTGTACACAGAAAACCCAAGAGACTCAAAAAAACTACTTAACTAATAGAGAGGTTCAGCCAAGTGGCAGAATAAAAAGTCAATGTACAAAAATCAGTTGGATTCCTCTACACCAACAAAGAGACCTCCAAAAAAGAAATGAGGGAAATAATACCATTTACAATAGCTACTAAAAAGATAAAATAGCTAGGAATAAATTTACCAGACACACAAAAGACCTATACAAAGAAAACTATAAAATACTACTACAGGAGACAACATAAATAGAAGAACCTGCCTTGTTCATGGATAGGTAGACTGAATATTGTGAAAATGTCAATAGTGTCTAAAGCAATATACACATTTAATGCAATCCCAATCCAGATACTAACAGAATTTTTCAAGGACATGGAAAAACCAATTACTAACTTCATATGGAAAAGAAAGAGACCTTGGACAAGCAGAACACTTCTGAAGGAGAAGAACAGAGTGGGAGGTCTCACACTCCCGGATCTTAAAACCTATTATACAGCCACAGTAGTCAAAATAGTGTGGTATTGCTACAATGATAGACAGATAGACCAACAGAACAGAATCAAAAGTCCAGAAATAGATCCATCTATCTACAGACAGCTGATCTTTGACAAGGTCCAAAACCCATTAAATGGGGAAGAGACAGCCTCTTTAACAAATGGTGCTTGCAAAACTGGATATTGACCTGAAAAAAATGAAACAAGACCTGTACCTCACCACATACACAAAAACAAACTCAAGCTGAATCAAAGACTTAAATGTAAAACCCAAACCTATAAAATTCATCAAAGATAAAAAAGGGCATATCTGGGGGCCCTAATTTATGGCATAAATAGCCTATCAAACATAAGCCAGAATGCACAGGAAGTCAAAGAGAATCCAGATGACTGAGAACTTTTAAAAATTAAATTCTTATGCACATGGAAAAACTTCATCAAAAGGGTAAAAAGAGAACCTACAGATTGGGAGAAAAATATTTGCCTATGACATATCTGACAAAGAACTTATCTCCAAAATCTGTAGAAAATTTCAACACCTCAACACCAAAAAGACGAACAATCCAATTCAAAAATGGACAAACAACTTAAACAGACACTTCACTAAAGACGATATGCTGGTGGCCAACAAACACCTGAGGAATTGCTTGCAATCTTTAGTCATTAAAGAGATGCAAATCAAAACAATAATGAGATATCATCTCACCCCAGCAATAATAGCAAAGCTCAATAGAACAGAAAATAACAAATGCTGATGAGGTTGTGGAGAGATTGGAACTCTTATACACTGTTAGTGGGATTCTAAAATGGTACACCCATTATGGCAAATGGTATGGCATTTCCTTAAAAAGCTGAAAATAGAAATGCCATTTGACCCAGCAATTCCATTACTAGGAATATATCCTAAAGAGTTGAGAAGCAGGACACGAACAGACACAATTCACTATAGCAAAGAGATGGAAACAACCTAAATGCCCATCAACATATGAATGGATAACCAAATTATGGTACATTCACACAATGGAATACTATGCTACATTAAAGAACAATGAAGGATATGCTAATCATCTCACAACGTAGATGAGCCTGGAGGACATTATACTGAATGACATAAGTCAATCACAGAAGGACAAATACTGTACGAGACCATTACGTAAAAAGACAAAGAAGGGTTTGCTTAATAAAGGCAACTCACTTTGAGGTTACTGGGGTGGGAAAGGGGGGATTAATTTTAGGCTAGTTGGGGCCCAGACACTGACGTGGGTAAGGGAAAGGATGGTATAGAGTCTGTGACCACCATGATAATGTTAGGAAAAGAGAGGATACCAAAATGTGCACATAAGATATAGATGACAGATGCTAATACAAAACAGTATCCCTACAATACTGCATCACCATTAACACCAAACACCAGGCTACAGATAAATACTTAAACATATGGGATCAGATGGGGGTCAGTGAAAGGGAGTTTACTCTAGACAAAGGCTAGATTCAGCTGAGGCTAATGTTGCACAGGTAACAGTGATACAAAATACCCGCAATCCTTACAGAAACAACAGAAGACAGACAGAGTAATCCTTCACAGATAGCCAGACACCGTGGGAGAGAGATCCAATAGATCTACCAACTCAGGACCATAGTACTGGGGAACACCAGACTCAGTTGGCACAACAAAATACATAAAAGTCTTGTTCCTCATCCTACATTGGTGAGTAGCAACTGGCGTCTTAAAAGCTTTCAAGCAGCCATGTAAGATGCAGCCCATGGTCTCCTGTCATCAGAAATGAATAAGGGTACAAAAAAACAAGAGCATTTTGAAACAATCAGCCCTAGGACATGACGGCCCTCAAGACCAGAAGAACTAGATGGTGCCCGGCTACCAATACCAACCACTTAGGAAAAGATCAAAACGTGAGATCCTGGATAGAGTGGGAGGGAAAACATGGAACAAAATCAAAACACACAACAATGACCAGACGTATTGGTCAGATGGAGTCTGGTGAGACCCTCAACACTATGGCCCTGAAATACATTTTGGGCCTGGAATAAAACTCACTCCCAGGGACTGACTCTCAGCCCAATATTAAACAAGATGTACATGCAGACCACTCAACCCAGGGTGACGCACTTACATACTCTATGGAGATGCATCCCTTGGAGCAATAGACTATGGGGCACCAGAGGGACAACACTTGCACAGAGGAAATGCAGGACACACAGGAGTGCATAATTATGAGGGCAGGGTTACTGGGCAGGAAGGGGCGGAGACTGGGTTAGAGTTGAGGACAGTAAATGGAGAGTGTAACTAAATGTACATGAAATGTTGAATGTAAAACAAACTCTGTAAACTTGCACCTAAAGCACAATTAAAAAAGAAGAAGAAGAGCCAAAATCAACACTTTAACCCAACATCTCCACAATTGGAAAAAGAGCAGTGAAAAAAATGCCTACACTCACTAGAAGAAAAGAAATAATTAAGATTCGAGCAAAATTAAATGAAACCAAAAATAGAAAAATATCAACAAGACCAGAAGTTGGCTTTTTGACAAAATTAATAAAATTGACAAACTGCTGGCAAATGCAACAATGGAAAACAGGGAGATAATACAAGAAATGAATTGGATAACATTACAACATAATCAAATGAATTAAAAGGATAATCTCCAGATACTATGAAGAACTGTATTCAAAAAAAAAATTTGAAATATTGAAGAAATGGATAGATTTCTAGAAGCATACTAAAACCCAAACCAAACTCACTGCCATTGAGTTGTTTCTGGTTCATAGTGACCCCCATTGGATTTCTGAGGTGTTAAATCTTTGCAGAAGTAGATCATCTCATCTTCCTTCCACAAAGCAGCTGGTGGGTTTGAACCACTGACCTTCTGGCTAGCAGTCAAGTGCCTTAACCACTATGCCACAAGATCTTGTAAAATAACACAGATTGAGGTGGAAATTT
>NW_006921870.1:1164631-1166350 GCF_000298275.1 Orycteropus afer afer
ATACTGCCTCAGAATCCCAAGGAGGGGTCGCTATGAGTCAGGTCCGACTCGACAACACATAACAACAACAACAACATTCAGCATTGTATTGGGAATCCTAGTCAGGGCAATAAGGCAAGAAAGGAAATCAAATTTGTAAGGAAGAACTAAAACTATCCGTATTTGATGTTATCATCCTATACACAGAAAAATCAAGGGACTCAGCAAGAAAACTACTGGAACTAATTCAGAGATTAAGCATCAAGGCAGAATACAAGATCAACACACAAAAATCAGTTAGATTCCTCTACACCAGCAAAGAGGTTTCAGAAAAAGAAATCAATACCATTTACAATAGCTACCAGGGAATAAATCTTACCAGGGACACATAAGACCTCTACAAAGAAAACTAAAAAGATTACTTCAAGAAATCATAAGAGATCTACATAAATGGAAGAACATACCATACTCGTGGACTGGACATTGTAAAAATATCAATACTACCCAAAGTAATCTATACATTCAATGCAATCATGATCCAGATTCCATGAACTTTCTTTAAGGATATGGAAAAACCAGTCATTAATTTTATATGGAAAGGAAAGGGACCTCTGCTAAACAAAGCATTATTGAAGAAGAACAACTAAGAGGTCTCACATTTCCAGATCTCAAAATCAACTATACAGCCACAGAAGTCAAAACAGCCTGATATTGGTACAAAACACATAGATCAGTGGAACAGAATTAAGAACTCAGAAATAGATCCATTGATCTATGGTCAGCTGATCTTTGACAAGGGTCCAAAATCCATTAAATGGGGGAAGAAATTGTCTCTTTAACAAATGGTGCTGGCAAAACTGGATATCCATTTGCAGAAAAATGAAACAAGATGCATACCTCACACCATGCACAGAAACTAATTCCAGTTGGATCAGAGACTTAAATGTGAAACCTAAAACTGTAAAGTTCCTCAAAAAAGAAAGAGGGAAAAATTTATGGCATAATTACACTATTGAGCATGACCCAAAGTACACAAACAGTAGAAAATAAACTAGATGATTGAGACATTCTAAAAATTAAATTTTTATGTGCTTCAAAAGGCTTCTCCAAAAGAGTCAAAAGAGAACTTATAGACTGGGAAAAAAATATTCTGCAATGACATACTTGACAAGAGACTTATCTCTAAAATTTATAGAAAACTCCAACACTTCAACAACAAAAAGACAATCTAATTAAAAAATGGGCAGAAGACATGAATAGACATTTCATCAAAGAAGATATTAGGGTGGCCAGCAAATACATGAAGAAATGCTTACGATCATTAGCCATCAGAGAGATGCAAATCAAAACAACAATGAGATATCATCTCACCCTAGCACTAGTGGAAAAGTTCAACAGGACAGAAAATAATAAATGCTGCTGAGGATGTGTAGAGATTGGAACTCTCATACACTGCTGGTGGGACTGTAAAATGATAGAACTACATGGAAATCACTATGGAAATTCCTTACAAATTTTGAATTAGATATACCATTTGATCCAGCAATCCCATAACTAGGTATATATGCTAAAGAAGTGAGAGCCATGACAAGAACAGATATATGCACACCCATGTTCATTGCAGCACTGTTTATAATAACAAAGAGATGGAAACAACCTAAGTGCCCATCAACAGAAGAATGGATAACCAAACTATGGTACATACACACAATGGAATACTATGCAACACTAAAGAATAAC
>NW_006921870.1:1167050-1168459 GCF_000298275.1 Orycteropus afer afer
AACACTGAGAATATGGTCCCTACTTACCCTTCAGGTCTGGAACTGAACTCATTCCTGTGGCTTCCAGCCAAAGAATAGAAAGGCATATGGGGTGAACATTTACATCAGGTAGATACACTTTTTGGAGTAATCAATCATGGGAGAACAGAAGGGCAGTGTTTTCACAGGGAGATAGCTCAGTGGGCAAGTGTGCATTGGAAGGAAGAAGAAACTATGGGGAGGAAGTGGGAAGAAAGCTGTTACATTGGGGGTGATTTTAGTCAGTGTATTGAAACACAATGTGTATGAAATGCTGTATGGAAAATGAATTTGTGAGACTTCCAGTAAGATGGTGGAATAGGCAGACAAGCTACACAGACCCTCTTCAACAAAGAAAAGAGAAACCAATTGACAAAGATAGAGAAGATAATCCTGGAGCCCTGAGCTTTGAAAGGAAGGATGCAGGAGTGGATTAAACGCCAACTAGTAGAAGAACTGGAATGAAAAAAGTGAATAAGGAGATGAATGGGGCTGCAGACTGTCAGCTATCCTGATGGCATGGACAGTTTGAATACTTCCAAGAGTTGTTAGGACCTGAGAATTAACCTAAAAATCAGCTCTGCTTACCAAACGGTGCATGGATGACTACACTGGTGGCTGATGACTAAAAAGGAAAACAGCTGTGGACTTTCAGCTGGCTAGAGGGTACAGCCATTTTGAATGTTTATAAGCAGTGGCCACTTTGGATATTTAAAGCAACAGAGTTCTCATTCAGATTCCAGGGACCTAAGAATAGGCTCTTCTTGCCAAGGACAGCACAGACATATTGCAGGCTGACAACTGGAATCGTGTGATATTCCCCTTGTTATTCTTATAATTCACCACCTTTTGGTGAACAGAGGTGCAGCTATCCCTCACCTCCACCAACCTTCTGGGTCAGCAGAAATTCCACCCCAGTCTGTGTGCTCTGATGAAGCCTGGGTGCCCTGGCAGCCCCCTGCCCCCAGAATTGTTGGGTTTTGTTTTGTTTGTTTTTATTCCTTTTTATTTTTACTTTTATTCCTTCTTTTTCCCCTCCCAGGATCTAGTTTTGGGCTTTTATTCTCTTCCCTTTTCCTGATTCCCACTTTTATCTTTGTTGGGATTCTTTTCATTTCATTTATTGTTGTTGTTAAGTGCCGTGGAGTCATTTCCGACTCATAGAGACCCCATGCACAGCAGAACGAAACACTGCCTGATCCCGCACCAGCCCCACAATCCCTGCTATCCTTGAGCCCATCGTCACAGCCACCGTGTCAATCCATCTCATGGAAGGCCTCCCCCTCTTTTGTCGATCCTCCACCCTACCAAGCATGACATCCGTCTCCAGGGAATGGTCCCTTCTTACAACATGACCAAAATAGGTGAGACAAAGTCTGGCCATTCTTGCT
>NW_006921870.1:1171319-1182981 GCF_000298275.1 Orycteropus afer afer
TCCTAGTCTGTCTCAGTCTATAAGCTGGGCTGTTACCTGTGCACCAGGTGCATCTCGCTGGGTTTTAAACACCAGAGGCTCAGCCTCAAAACTCATGTCTACATGTCACCACAGTAGGACAAACCAACAGACAAGTTTGTCTTGCTGTTGGAGATCTCTCGTATCACCCCAGCTAGGTCCCTGTGGCTGGCTGTACCTCTGTCTAGCTTCCTGGCTTTTAATCCCCTTTCTCCTGCTCTTCTGGCCTGCTGCTTTGGGAGTCCCTGTGTTGTCCCTGGGGCTGACTGCTCCTGTGTCCAGGTTCCTGGCTTTTATCCTCTTTCTCCTGCTCTCCAGTCCTGCTACTTTGGGCGCGCCTGAGTTTCCTCTCCTCACCTAATCCCTTTGGCTGATTGCTCTTCTCTCTGGCTTCCTGGATTTTAATCCCCTTTCTCCTGCTCTTCTGGCCTGCTGCTTTGGGCATCCCTGAGTTGTCTCTCCTCACCTGTATCCCTGGTTTCTCTTTTTTCATTTTTTCCCATTTTTTTCCTCATTATTCTCTTACTCTATCTAGCTCCTTTCTCTTCTTCTTTCTTCCCAAGATATTGTTGGTGAGACTTTCTCTTTTCTGTTTATTTATTATTGTTCTTTTTAAGGTATTTCATTAAATATTTCATCTCATTTATTGCCTTTCCTCTCCCCCCCCCCATTCTCTTTTTGGTGATTGTTTCCATGTGTTTATGTAGTGTGTGTTTTTTGTCCTCGTTTTTACTTTTATGGGTTTCTTCTTCTTATTGTTGTTGCTTTTGTCTAACTGAGTGGGAGAGGGAGACAGCAACCATGCCCATACAGCCCAACCATACCCATACTTCCTGCAGCCCCATCTACTGAGTGAGGACCTCCACTTGCTTCTGTAGAAACTGGTCAGTGAATGATATATGACAGCCAATACAAGTCTGACTCACTCTTAACTGCTCTTCACAAACACCTAACAGAGATCTATGCAAACTCTCATTCTCTATAACATGCACCAGGAGACAGATGGTGAGTGTATTTTGTTGTTGTTGTTGTTGTTGTTGTTGTTATGTCATCTCTGACTCAGTGACCCTACGTACAACAGAACAAAACACTGCCAGTTCCTGTGCCAGCCTCATGATCCCTACTATATCTGAGCACATCACTACAGCCACCATGTCAATTCATCTCTTTCATTGACCCTCCACTTTACCAAGCATGACATCCTTCTCCTGAGAATAGTCCCTTCTGACAACATGACCAGAAAAGGTGAGACAAAGTCTGGCCATTCTTGCATCCAAGGAGCATTCCAGCTGTCCTTCTTCCAGGACAGATCTGTTAATTCTTTTAGCAGCACATGGTACTCTCAATATTCTTCGCCAACATTACATCTCAAAAACATCAACTCTTCTTTGATCTTCTTTATTCATTGTCCAGCTCTCACATGCATATGAGGCAATTGAAAATACCATGGCTTGGGGTAGGTGCATCATAGTCTTCAAGGAGATATCTCTGCTCTTCAGCACTTGAAAGAAGTCTTTCACAACAGATTTGCCCAATGCAGTTCATCCATTTTGTCTTGACTGCTGCTTCCTTTGGCATTGATTGTAGCACCAAGAAACATGAAGTTTTTAACAACTTCAATCTTTTCTCCATTTATCATAATGCTGCTTATTGGTCCAGTTGTGAAGATTTTTATTTTCTTTATATTGAGGTGTAATCCATACTGTAGACTGTAGTCTTAAATCTTCATCAGTAAGTGCTCCAAGTCATCCTCACTTTCAGCAAGCAAAGTTGTGTCGTCTGCATATCTCAGGTTGTTAATGAGCCTTCCTCCAATCCTGATGCCACATTCTTCTTCATATAGTCCAGCTTCTTGGATTGTTTGCTCACCATACATGCTGAATAAGTATGGTGAAAGGATACAACCCTGTGGCACTCCTTTCTTGATTTTAAACCATGCAGTTTCCCCTTGTTTTGTTTGAATGACAGCCTCCTGGTCTATGTACAGGTTCCTCAAGAGTACAATTAAGTGTTGTGGAATTCCCATTCTTCTCAATGTTATCCACAATTTGTTATGATCTGCACAATCAAATACCTTTGCATAGTCAATAAAACACAAGTAAACATCTTTCTGGTATTCTTTGCTTTGAGTCAAGATCCATCTGACTTCAGCCTCTTCTGAATCCAGCTTGCATTTCTGGAAGTTCTCTGTCAATATACTGCTGCAACCAGTTTTGAATTATCTTTAGTAAAATTTTACTTGTGTGTGATATTGTTTGACAATTTCTACATTCTGTGGGATCATCTTTCTTTGGGATGGATACAGATATGTATCTCTTCCAGTCAGTTGACCAAGTACTTGTCTTCCAAATCTCTTGGCATACCCTAGTGAGTGCCTCCAGAGTGACATCCATTTGTTGAAACATCTCAATGGTATTCCATCAATTCCTAGAGCCTTGTTTTTCACCAATTCCTTCAGTACAGCTTCAACTTCTTCCTTCAATATCATTGGTTCTTGATAATATGTCACCACCTGAAATGGATGCTCACCTACCAATTCTTTTTGGTATAGTGACTCTGTGTAGTCCTTCCATCTTTTTTGATGTTTCTTGTATCATTCAACATATTGCCCATGGAAACTTTCAATATTGCAATTCGAGGCTAGAATATTTTCTTCAGATCTTTCAGCTTGAGAAATGCCAAGCATGTTCTTCCCTTTTGGTTTTCTAACTCCAGGTCTTTGCATATTTCATTATAATAATAGACTTTGTCTTCTTGAGCTGCTCTTTGAAATCTTCTGTTCAGCTCTTTTATCTCATTGACTCTTCTGACATCCATTTTAGTCTTTTCTTCTTTTCCTGTCTTCTTAATTACCTCTTGCATTCTTCATGGATGACGTTCTTGATGTCATTCCACAATTCCTCTGGTTTTTGGTCATTGGTGTTCAATGCATCAGATCTATTCTTTAGATGGTCTCTAAATTCAGGAGGGATATAATCAAGGTCATATTTTACCTGTCATGGATTTCTTGAGGTTCAAGCTGAACTTGCATTTGATGATCTATTGATGATCGTCAAATGATCATGATGAGCAGTTTTCTGCTCCACAATCAACTCCTGGTGTTGTTTTGGTTGAAGATATTGAGCTTCTCCATCACTTCTTGCCACAGATGTAGTCAGTCTGATTCCTGTGTACTCTGTCTGATGAAGTTCATATGTATAGCTGACATTTGTGTTGTTGAAAAAAATATTTGCAATGAATAAGTCATTGGTCCTGCAAAATTCTCATGCCATCTCCAGTGTTGTATCTATCACCATGGCCATATTTTCCAACTACCACTGATTCTCCTTTGTTTCCAACTTTTGCATTTCAATCACCAGTGATAATTAATACACCTTGATTGCATGTTCAGTCAATTTCAGACTGCAGAAGTTGATAAAAATTCTTCATTTTCCTTATCTTTGGCTTTGGTGGTTGGTGTGTAATTTGAATAATAGTAGTATTAACTGGTATTCCTCACAAGTTTATGGATATTATCCTATCATTGACTTTGTACTTCAGGATATATCTTGATACATTCTTTGTGATGATGAATGTTACACCATTCTTCTCCAATTTGTCATTCCAGCATAGTAGATCATATAGTCATCTGACTCAAAATGGCCAGAACCAGTCTATCTCAGCTCACTAATGCCTAGGATATCAATCGTTATATGTTCCATTACATTTTTGACAACTTCCAATTTTACTAGATTCATACTTTGTACATTCCATGTTCCAACTGAATGTATGAATGTTATAAGTATAGGATCACAATACCCTGCTTACTCAGATAAATCCAAACAAAAAAGGAAAATGAAAATCATGGGTGAGGGTAAGATGGAGGAATAGGCAGACAAGCAACACAGACCCTCTTCAACAAAGAAAAGAAAAACCAATTGGCAGAGATACAGAAGATAATCCTGGAGCCCTGAGCTTTGGAAAGGAACTATACAGAAGTGGATTAGGCACCAACTAGTGGAAAAATCTGAATGAAAACAGTGAGTACAGATATAGTCAAAGCTGCAGACTATCAGCTACTCTGATAGGACCAACAGCCTGAATATTTCTGAGTGGTGTTGGGACCTGAAAATTTACCTAAAGATCAGCACTGGTCACCAAGGGCTGCAGGGACAACTGCACTGGTGGCCTATGACTAAGAAGAGAAACAGCAAGAAGGGAGACAACTTGAGCTGTTGACTTACCGCTGTCTAGAGGGTGCAGCCATTTTGATTGTTTACATGTGGCAGCCATTTTGGATATATAAAGTTACTGAGGGAGCAGCCATTCTGAATATTTACAAGTGGTGGCCATTTTGGATATTTAAATTGACCTAGGGGGCAGCCATTTTGAATATTTACAAGTGAAAAACATTTTGGATTTTAAAGTGATAGCATTCTCTCGGATTCCAGGGACCTAAGAATAGGTTCTGTTTGCCAAGGTCAGCAGGGACATACAAGGGGCTAATAACAGGAAAGGAGACAGGTGGTGAGTGTATAAGTGCTGTCAACTAGCGAATAGAGGAGCACAGTACCATGCTTGTGTAGATAACATACAAAGAAAATGAAAATCATGGGCAAGTCATTGCAACATACAATCACCAATTAAATATAAACACAGAAATGTCACAATGCTTTGGAGACAACAGAGCATCACAGTCCACACAAAGAAACAAGATAAAGCAGGGAAAACAAGGGACCAGGATACAGACCCAAAGCACATCCCTGAGGAAAATGCAGCATTGGATCTCCCTGATAAGGAATTCAGAAGAATTATATTTAGGTATCTTCAACTAATTGAGAGTCAGATCAAGGAAAGCACAGAGAAAAACCTAGAACAATTTCAAAAGACAATGCAAGAACAAAATGACAAAATAAATGAAAAATTAGAAATGATACAAAATCTGCACACAGAAATCCAGAAGATTAATACTAAATTTTCAGAAATAGATGAGACATTGAATGGGTAAAAGAGAAGTATTCAATCAACGCAAGACAGAATTAGGGAGGTTGAGGCAAATACCTGAACATTTCTTTGGAAAGGGATCAATAAAAAAAAAAGATCAAAAGAAAATTAAGAAAGCCTAAGGTTCATGTCAGATACCATCAAAGGAATAACCTACATAATCAGAAGCTCTAGTGTGATGCCTAAGGCACTTGACTACTAACCAGAAAGCTGACAGTTCAAACCCACCAGCCCCTCCTCAGAAGGAAGTTGGGCAGTCTACTTCCATAGTGATACTGCCTCAGAAACCCAAAGATGGGTAGCTATGAGTCAGGTCCAACTCAATGACATATAAACAACAACAGTTAGAATTCCAGAAGAGGAAGAGACAAATAAAACCAGAGAAAATTGTCCAAGATTTGTTGGAAGAGAATTTTCCTGGTATGATGAAAGATGAGAATATATCCATTCAGGAAGTCCAACAAGCCCCAAACAGGATAGACCCCAAAGGAAAAACACCAAGACATATATATCATCATCAAACTTACCAAAACCAAAGACAAAGAAAGAATCATGAGAGCAGCACAGGAAAAACAAAAAGTTACCTACAAGGGGCAACCAATAAAACTAAGCTCGGATTTCTCAACAGAAACTATGCAGGCAAGAAGACAATGGGATGGTATATATAAAACGCTGAAAGAGAAAAATTTCCAACCAAGAATTATGTTCCCAGTAAAATTGTCCCTCAAATATGATGGCGAAATTAGGACGTTTCCAGGCAAGCAAAAATTAAGGCAATTTGTTAAAACCAGACCACTCTTACAAGAGACGCTAAAGGGAGCCCTTTGGACAGAGAAGCAACAACAGCCAACAATAACTGACCATTAACACATATGATGATATAACCCAGAAACCAACACAGATGTGGATGTATCCAAAGTAAATAAGCCTATAAGATTGTAAACAGGGAACCAGAGACATCAATTGACAAATGAGGACAACTACAAACCAAAAAGAGGGAAAAAACTGTGTAATTACAGAGCTTCTAGATGGTAGGGAAATCAAGACAACTACAAAATAAAACAGATTGTCCTAAATTTGGGAAGAAAACCATAAATCACAGGGTAACCTCAAAGAAAATGATAAACCTTCACATCAAAAAAGAGGACCAGCATAAATATACAGTGAATACTAAAACAATAGCAATGAAGGAAGTGATAACACAATTTATGAACAAAACAAGCTCAGCATAGAAAATTATATGGAATAAAGAAATCAACACCACAAAAAAGCACATAACAAAAATGACAGCAACAAATTCATATTTGCTGATAATTACATATCTGAAAAGGACTTATTTCTAAGATTTATAGTGGAAGAGTGGATGACCAAACTACAGTACATACACATGATGGAATGCTATGCAGTACTAAAGAATAATATGAACACCACATAATATGGATGAACTTGAAGGACATTATGCTGAGTGAAATAAGTCAATCACAGAATGACAAATACAGTATTAGTTTGTTGTTGTGGAGGGTCAAGGAAAAGTTTATATATGAAGGGAAATTTTCTTTGTTGGTTGCCAGGGGTGGGACGGGAGGGCAGGGTACACTGCAAAAAAAAAAAAAAAAAAAACCGCACTGACCCATGTCACTTTAGTTTTGTGTATTTCACTGTACATAAATTATATTTCAATAAAATGCATTAAAAAAACAAAAAGTGCTGTGAAATCCTGGATGAAAAGAAAATCATGAGTGAATCACTCTAACATACAATCATCAATTAAATATAAATACAATAAGATCAAAATGTCTTGGAGACAACAGACCATCACAGTCTACACAAAGAAGTAAGATAAAGCAGTGGAAACAAGGGACCAAGATACAGACCAAGAACACATGCCTAAGAAAGAAGCAGCATTGGAACTCCCTAATACAGAATTCAAAAAAAACTTATATTTACGTACCTTCAGTGGGTTGAGAGACAGATCAAGGAAAACACTGACAAAATTAAGGAAAGTACAGACAAAAACCTAGAACAACTTCAGAAGACAACACAAGAACAAAATTACAAAAAAATGAAAAATTAGAAAGGATACAAAATCTACAAAAGAAAGACAGAAATACAGAAGATTAATACTAAGTTTTCACAAATAGATAACACACTGAATGGGTAAAGGAGTAGAATTGAATCAATGGAAGGCAGAATTAGTAAATTGAAGGCAAATACCTGAACACTTCTTTGGAAAGGGATCAATCAGAATAAAGATCAAAACAAATTGAAGAAAACCTAAGATTCATGTGGGATACCATCAAGAGGAATAACCTATGTGTAATTGAAATTACAAGACAGGAAGAGACAAATTAAAAAATAGAGAAAATTGTTGAAGATTTGTTGAAAGAGAATTTTCCTGACATAATGAAAGATGGGAATATACCCATTCAATAAGTCCAACAAACCTCAAATAGGATAGATCCCAAAAGAAAATCACCAAGGCATATCATCATCAAACTCACCAAAACCAAAGACAAAGTAAAATCCTGAAAGCAGCATGGGAAAAATGAAAAGTAACCTACAAAGGGCAAACAATAAGACTAAGCTCTTGAGATTCAAAATGGAGTCTTGCCAGTGAGCACCACGTTTTTTTTCCCCTCTGGCATCTAAGAACTTTAAGAACTAGGTACAACAGTTTGAATTGAGATTTTTGGCACTCTAAACAGCTCACTGAATCAGGTTGCACCAAACACAGAAGAACAGAATGGGAGGAAAGGCACAAGGAGATTTTTTAGGAAAGAGCTACTGCCGGAAGATGAACGGGCATCTGAGAGAGACCATTGGAAACATTTCTGGGGCAGTCACTGTCTGCCGGGTGGAGGCAGTCACCTGAGATCCCCAAACCAAGAACGAGATCACTTATAGAAGCTTACCAGTGACCAATACAATATTCCAGCTGGCAGCAACAGAGACCTGTCTCCAGCAGCTGATTTTGTCAGTAATTTGGGTGGTGAGGGTGCAGCAGGACACGGACACCATTGCTGAGACTCAGGTGGAGATCTCACTGGTGCACCAGAAAGGCTATCTCCCTTCCCTCCCAACAGATTACAGAGCAGGCTTGGCTCAGATTGGGAGACACCGTGCTTTTCTTTGCCATGGTTATCGGAACTGCAGGTCACTGGCAGGTATTCCCCCGAATCCACCACAGTTAAAATTGCACACATCTTTGGTGCTGCAGGTGGGCAGTATCTCAGACAAACTCCAGAGCCAATCATTGCTGGTCGGGCGGGATTGCGTTACCACTGCGGTCAGACGGGGCACGGAGAGCAGAAAAACTGCAGCTGAGTGCACACACTCGAATTTTTCCCTGGAGCTGCACTTTGGCACTGTGGGGCCGCAGAAGTGGAATTCATGACCCTGTAATAATATGAATCTTTCCTTAGATTGAGCTGTGGTCTTGCAAATAAATATGTCATAAATAGGAGCCTGCTCAGGTACTTCCTGAGTCCAACACACCTGAAATTACTCACATCTTTGGCACTGCAGGTGGTCAGTATCACAGACAAACTCCAGAGCTAGCAATTGGCGGTCTGGCTGGATTGAGTCAGCACCACAGGCAGACGGGGCACAGAGAGCAAAAGAACAGCAGCTGAGCGTGAACTGCGAATTTTGTCCTGCAGCCACGCTTTGGCACCATGGGGCCGCGGAGGCAGGGGCTTTGAGTGTGCATGAAATTGGCGGAAATTTTTGACCCTCTAACAATAGGAATTTTTCCTCAGTTTGAGCCGTGGTCTACCAAATGAATACATCATAAGTAAAAGCCTGCTCAGGTACTCCCCCAAGTCCAACACACCTGAAATTGTGCACATCTTTGGCACTACAGGTGGGCAGTATCACAGACAAACTCCAGAGCCAGCCATAGGTGGTCTGGCTGGATTGCATCAGCACTGCAGGCAGATGGGGCACAGAGAACAAAGAAACTGGAGCTGAGCCCGGTCCCAAAATTTTGCCTTGGAACCATGCTTTGACACTGTGGGGCCATGGAGGCAGGGTCTTTGAGTGTGCCTGAACTTAGCAGAAATTTGTGACCCTCTAACAAGAGGAATTTTTCTGAGGTTGAGCTGCAGTCTTGCAAATAAATACGTCATCAATAATACCCAGCTTCAAGTCCTAGAAACCGACCCTAGCAACACTAGGCTTTCCTTCATCTGCTCCCACCTTCTCCGCCAATAACTTCACTCATTCAATATAAGAAACCATATTCAGCCAATTACCATAAAACCTCACTCTTTGAACTCTAAACCCTCTGTACGAAAAACAGAAACACATATCCACACTACACACAGTGATTCCACCATCACAAAGAAAACAGCAGAGCAACCCAAAACACCTGAATCAATATTAAGATAAAACACAGAAGTTTCACCTTTTCAAAATATTAAACCATAAAACCAAGACAAAACAAATCAACACGTAACCAGCACCTAGAGACAAACTAGAGACAGTGCCCTACCAGATTCCAAGGGCTTAAGAAGAGGTTCTGCTTTCCAGTAACCCCAAGAACTCTCCAAACTGGCACTACATGACTGAAAAGGTGTAAGAAGATTACACCTTCTTTCTTTTCTTTTCTTCTCGTGATTAACCCCGTTACTTGTTGGGTTTTTTGGTTTTGTTTCATTTTTGCTTTTTTTTCCTACTTTCTGTTTGCTAGTTTGTTTTATTTCTTCATTATTCTCCTTCTCTACCTTTTTGCGTTTAGTGACCTATCCCCAGATATTGCATATTTACCTGTTTTCTTTTTTCCACTTTTTCTTTTTTTGGGGTTACTGTTCCTGTGTGATTTCAAGGTGTATTTTTGTCAATGTGCTTTTAGTCTTTTCAATGGTTATTCAATTGTAAATTTTGCCTAACTCAGAGGGAGACAACAAAAGTCCCCATAAGATACAAGTGACCCATACCTCCTGCAACTTCACTTACTGAGCAAGAGCCAGCACCTCCTTTCCCACCAGCAGGTCAATGATAAAAAACCACCAAGAAGAGCCTGAATCACCCTTGGCTGCTCTTCACAAACAATTAACAGAGATTTTAATACAATACCACGATACCTCGGAGACAACAGACCATCACAGTCCACACAATGAAGCAAGATAAAGGGGTAGAAATAAGGGAACAGGTTACAGACCCAGAACACATCCCTGAGGAAGAAGCAGCATTGGAACTCTCTGATAAGAAATTCAAAAGAATTACATTTAGGTATATCAAAGGATTGAGAGACAGGCCAAAGAAAACACAGAAAAAACCTTAGAAGAATTCTGGAAGAAAATACAAGAACAAAATGACAAAAATAAATGAAAAATTAGAAATGATTCTAAATCTGCAGATAGAAATCCAGAAGATTAATACTAAATTGTTAGAAATAGATAACACATTGGAAGGGCAAAGGGGTAGAATTGATGCAATGGAAGACAGAATTAATGAGATTAAAGACAAACACCTGAATACTTCTTTGGAAAGGGATCAGTCAGAAAAAAAAATCAAAACAAAATGAAGAAAGCCTAAGGTTCATGTGGGATACCATCAAAAAAATAATCTACATGTCATTGGAATTCCCGAACAGGAAGAGAAAAATAAAATCACTGAGAAAATTGCCCAAGATTTGCTGGAGGAGAACTTCCCTGGTATGATGAAAGAGGAGAACATATCCATTCAGGAAGCCCAAAGAACCCAAAACAGGATAGACCTCAAAAGAAAATCACCGAGACATATCATCATCAAACTCACCAAAACCAAGGACAAAGACAGAATTCTGAAAGCAGCACGGGAGAAGCAAAAAGTTACATACAAAGGTCAGCCAGTAAGAATAAGCTCTGATTTCTCAGCAGAGACCATGCAAGCAAGAAGTCAATGAGATGGTATATATAAAACCCTGAAAGAGAAATATATTCAACCAAGAATTATACACCCAACAAAATTGTCCCTCAAATATGATGGTGAAATTAGGAGATTTCCAGATAAGCAGAAGCTAAGGGAGTTTGTTAAAACCAGACCAACCTTACAAAAGATGCTAAAGGGAATACTCTGATCAGAAAACCAAAAATAGCAAATATTAACAGACCATTAATACACAAGATGACATATCACAGAAACCACAACTATGGAGATAGCCAAAATAAAATCAGATTTCAAGATTGTAAACAGGGAACCAGAGACATCAATTGGCAAGAGAGGACAACTACAAAAAAAAAAAAAAAGAGGGAAAAGACTGTGCAGTTACAGAACTTCTAAATGGTGAGGAAGTTAAGAGAGTTGCAAGACAGAATAGACTGTTCTAAACTTGGGGAGAAAAGTATAAATCATAGGGTAACCTCAAAGAAAAATTATAAACCTTCACATGACAATAAAAAAAAGAGGACAAGCACAAATACCCAGCAAATACTAAAACAATAGCTACACAGGAAATGATAACACAATTCATAAATACAATAAGCTCAGCACAGAAAATAGTATGGAACAAAGAAACAAGGGACACCATGAAAGAACACATAACAAAATGACAGCAACCAAATCATACTTGTCAATAATTACACTGATTGTTAATGGATTAAATGCACCACTCAAGAGACAATGAGTTGCAGATTGGATAAGAAAACAAAAGCCATCAATATGCTGCCTACAAGAGACA
>NW_006921870.1:1184006-1184856 GCF_000298275.1 Orycteropus afer afer
CTGGCAAATTTAACAAAGGAAAAGAGGGAGATAATACAAATAAGATGAATAAGAACTGAAATAGGTGACATCACAACAGAACCAACTGAAATAAAAAGGATAATATCAGGATCCTATGAAGAACTCTACTTCAACAAATTTGAAATTTTGGAAGAAATGCACAGATTTCTAGAAACACACCATTTACCTAAACTAACACAGACTGATGTGGAAAAGTTGAACAGGCCCATCACAAAAGAAGGAATTGAACAGGTCATCAAAAGATCACCAACTAGAACCTGCAGGCTTGGGACCATAGTCGCAAGGGACATCGAGCTCAATTAGCATAACATACTATACAAAATATTGTTCTGCCTCCTACTTTGGCAAGTAGCGACTGAGATCTTAAAAGCTAGCAAGCTGCCATCTAGATGCAATGGTGGGTCTTTCCTCATTCAGAGCAAAGAAGAATGAAGAAAATAAAAATTCATGGAAACAATTAGTCCTAGCGACTGATACCCCATCAATCTGCAGCCTATACAACTAAGAGACCAGAAGAACTAGATGGTGCTTGGCTACCACTGTCATCCACATGGAAGGGGATCTATGTAGGAGTTCCTTGATAGAGAAGGAGAACAATGTTGAACGAAAATCAAAATCATTTGGAGAAAAAAAAAAAGGTGGGGATCAGGTTTGCTGGTCCAATAGAGCCTGGTGGAACCACTGAGACTACGGCCCTTAGCTGCCCTTCGGGTATGGAATTGAACCCACACCTGTGGTTTCCAGCAAAACAAAAGTCAGACATATGAGTTGAACATTTACCTCAAATAGATACACTCCTTGGAGAGAACAATCATGGGAGAAAGAAGGG
>NW_006921870.1:1199764-1217102 GCF_000298275.1 Orycteropus afer afer
AGTTGAGTCCTACTCACTGGCACATTACAACAACAACAACAACAACAACTTGCCTAAACTAAAGAAGAAATTGAACAGGTCATGAAAAAAAAAAAAAAAAAACCCTGGCCCAGCCTGGAGAATTCTACCAAATGTTCAGAGGAGAACTGACACCAATCCTACTCAAACTATTCCAGAACATAGAATTCATTTTATGAAGCAAGTATAACTTCCATACCAAAACCAGCAAAGACATCACTAAAAAGGAAAACCATAGACCACTGTCAGCCACTTGGAGAGGGATTGGTACAGGAGATCCTGAATACAGTGGAAGAACAGTGTGGAATAAAACTCAAAATCATTTTTAAAAAAAGACCAAGTTTGCTGGTCTGATAGAGTCTGATGAGATCCCTGAGACTATGGTCCTTAGCCACCTTTCAGACCTGGAATTTAACTCACTGCTGTGGCTTCCAGCCAAACAATAGACACCCATATGGGGTGCACATTTACATCAAGTAGATACACTTCTTGGAGCTATCAATCATAGGAGAATAGAAAGGCAGTGTTTGCACAGGGAGACAGCTCGGGTGGGTGTGCATGGGAAGAAAGGACACAGGGAAGAGGTAACAATGGGGAGGAAATGGAAAGAGAGCTGTTATATTGTGAGGAATTGCAATCAATGTTCTGAGACAAAATGTGTATGAACTGCTATATGGAAAATGAATTTGCTTTGCAAACTTTCACCCATATCACAATAAAACATTAAAAAAAAGAAAAAGAAAGAAAGAAATGAAGATGAATTTTCTGTGTAAACTCTCACCCAATAAAAATTGAAAGAAAAAGAAAAAAGAAGAAATGAAATGAAAGCCCCTGATCTAGGCCTGCACTGCAGTATACAGGTCTCTCCCCTACCTACCTCACCAGTGATGGCAATTGTTCACATCAGAGCTCCTTGAGGGCGGGAACCAGAGTGGACTCATCTCCACTTGCCCTGCAGGACCCAGCGCAGGGCCTGGCACAGAAGAGTCCTTGAGCAAGGTCTGTTAGAGACGGGAATGTGGCAGGAACTCTGCTAACTGAAGCAGATGGGTTTCCACTGGCTGTGATTTTGGCTTACCTGGCAGGTGTATGAGATCCTCTTGTTCTCCATCTGGCATCCTCTGGAGCATATTGTTACTCCAGCTGTCACTGTGGCAACCAGATCTGCACTGGTTCTAAAACCTATAACACCCCACATGCCTGCCCCCTTATCTCTCATATTTGCTGCTGGGCTTTCCTGAAGCCACCACACAGGACACAGCAGACCCTAGAGTCATTCTGACACATGAATGCCATTCTGACACTACAAGTGCAGGGGGTAACACTTCAAAGGGATCTTAGCCAAATGAGCAATGGGACATCAGATAAACATTCACCCTTCCATCCCTCAAAGACACATGCCACATATTCCTCAGAGGTTCCCAGCAAGATGGAGCCACAGTTGCCCACAGCAGCGATTGGCTCAATAACACCTCCTGACATTAGCTCTGACATTTCTTTGCCACACTTGCCCCAGTCTTCCACTCCTGGTCCCAGGAATTGTGTTTCCAAAACAAACCATCTCTTTTTAAAACTTTGCCTTAGGCTCTGAATTTTGGAAGAACCCAGGCTGAGAGATTGAGTGACTTTTTTCTGGACTAGAAATCCCTTTAAAAAAAAAAAAAAGTTGCTGTGGAGTCAATTCCAATTTGGTTCATTTATTATGATGTTGCTTATTGGTCTAGTTGTGAGGATTTCATTTCCTTTATGTTGAATTGTAATTTATATTGAAGGCATTGATCTTCATCAGTAAGTGCTTCAAGTCCTCTTCACTTTCAGCAAGCAAGGTTGTGTTTATCACACCAGTCTACTTGGCTCCAAATGTCCTTTTTTCCTGAAGCTCTCTGATTGGGAAACTGTGGCATGTGTCCATCATACAAGATGAAAGGACCAGATCCTCAGCCTGACATTCAAGGCTCCCTGGATCCAGGCTTTCCTCCAGTCAACCTCTTTCTTCTTCACTCTTTCTTCAGTCTTCCCACTGATACCACCATGATAATTCCCCCCTTTGTCCCCCCTTGCATGGAGTGTCCTGCCCATGCCTCCTTTACCTCACCAGGCCCTGGCTTCTCTCCACTTTCAGGAGCCCAGCTCTAGTTAGAGCTCTTCCCTGGCTTCATCTGTAGAATAGGGTCATCACACCTCTTTCAAGGACAACATGAGATGACACTTAGAAAGCACTGCTGTTGTTGTTGTTTGCCATTGAGTCAATTCCAACTCGTGGTGACCCCATGTGTTACAGAGTAGAACTGCTCCATAGGGTTTTCTTCATTGTAGTCTTAATGGAAACAGATCTTCAGGACTTATATTTTGTAGTATTGTCAGGGGAGGGATTTGAACTCCCAACCTTTAGGTTACCAGTAGAACACAAATTGTTTACACCACCTAGGAAAAAAAGCACCTGATGTGTGTTAATAAAGGTTGAGAGTTTTCAAAAACAAAGTTTCATCTCAACAGCTCTGATTCGAGGACATTCTTGATGACTCTGAATTGGAATTTGTGTTCCCTGGGTTCCCTCTGCGTTTAGTACAGCGCCAGATCTGGGCCTTCAGACCTGCCTACTGCCCTGTCCCAGGACAGCCTGCAGAGACCTGGGTCAGCAATGGGCCTCCTAAGGCTGCTTGTCTCCAGGCTCAGTGGCCTCAGCTACTTCCCCTCCCCCATCAACACACAGCACAATTTTGAGATCCTTTTATCCTGTCATGTCAGCCCCTGAAGACAAAACACTCACTATGTCAGCTGGCGCCTATTTGGGGAGAATCCAGAAAAATGACAGGATATGCAAATAGAATGCAAATGAGCTGCTTTTGAGCAGAAAGTGCTCCCTTCGACATCCTTTGAGGGACTGCTTTAGAGAAGAGATAAAAATGCCTGTAAGTGGCACAGAGGCTGTTGGCATGGAAACAGGGCTTCTGCAGGGCTTGAGGAGGCTTCAAACCAACCTCAAGAACGAACTATTTCAAACAATCTCTGTCTGCAATCTGTTCATACCAGAATTTGCACTTCAGCTGGAGAGAGTTATCTTGAACACTGGAGATAACCTTCAGCCTTTGAATTCTGAGTGGGAATTCAAGAGATGTGTGCCCTAAATAGTTTTCTGCTCCCCAAAAAGAACATGAGCTTTAGAGTCACATGAGCCTGAGTTTAAATGTTGGCTCCCAAAATGCTTGATTGTGTCTTTGTTTCTTTGTTTGTGAACTGGCTTAATCTTGAGAGAATTATTATAAGAATTCACAAAGCTTGCAGAGCCCCATACTTAGGGGCCCATATTGTCTTGCCAACACTGGATGGAGTCCACTGAGGCCAGGACCTGACCTGGGGTGTATGCCTCCTGGGCCCAGACAATGCCCAGCACCTAGTAAATGCTCCACAAATATTCTGTGTTCCTTGCTTCCTCTGCACCAGGAAAAAGGAAGAAACTTCCTTCAGGATGATCCGTACATCTTGTGAGCTGTTTTTATTTGTGTTCTGGGTGAAATAAAACAAGTTAAAGCACAGCATGACATCTGAGGAGGATTCCACCTTAAGGGGAAAAAATCAAACTTTGCAATAACAAATAGTTGAAGCTGGGGCATTACTTGGGTAAAATTGTTACCCCTCAAGACAAGTCTAAACTCTTCAGCATTATGAAAACTCCAGAGATTGCTTTACCACTGAAAATTTATGGCCCTCAAATCATTTATAGGAGACAGCACACATTCACAACCAGAGGGCTTCCTCCTTGTACAACCAGCTCCTCACTTCATGCTGAGGAGGCCACAGCTGCCAGGTCAGCTATATTTGGGATGCAAGTCATGTATTTCTGCCTAGTGGCAATACCAAGATGGTTTGAGAGGGGCCCCTTCCCCTACAATATTCTAGTCCCACATCCCTCAACCAGACATAGAATTAGACTCTCAGTTCAAGCTGAACTGCCTCCACAACCCTCCTATACAGAAATACTACAACTCCTCTTCTTGAAGATGAAGAAAAGAACATGTCTAAGCTGGAGAGAAATTTCTAGACTAAGTGTCTCATTCCTGTGTTTTATTAATGAGGAAACTGAGGCTCAGGGAGTGAGGGGTGCAAGAAAGACTCCAAGGCCACACGGAGTGGAACTGAGATTTGAACCCTAGCCTGAATTCCAAGTTCTGGTTCATTATACCCAAGAAATCTGCAGGAAGAGCTGGAATTCTAAGGAAGAGCAGCATTACCAGTCAGGGGTTAGAGTTTAAAGATTAACTTCATCTGGGACTGCTGTTACAATGGACTCCAGGATAAAGTGTCTGAGAATATATTTTTTAATCAACCTCACAAAAGGGGAGTATCAAAGTGAACTCTTTTGCATCACCATTGACTTCAGAGAGAGACAGGTATCCCCTTGCTCAAAATCCCCTTGTTGGCCCATCACCACAGTTTGGTCTGAGAAGCTCAGGCTGCTGCCTCAGCCCTCTGCCAGTCTCACAACACACACACACACACACACACACACCCTCCCACAATACTGCAGCTGATCAGGTTATAGGCTCCTTTCTGTCTCATTTTGCCAGGGTCATTCTTGTACCCCCTTTCTGCCCCTCAGCTTTAGCTGTCCAAATCCTCCTGAACTTCCTGATCTTCCTAAGGCCTTTGAATGCCAGACCTTCACTCAACAGAGCCTTTCTTTTAGTTCCTAACTTCCCTGGTACTCACAGAGCACAGCTACAAGCCAAACAATTTCTCTCATCAGCTCTCTTAAGTTTTCACACCATCCTGTTGCAAGGATTAAAGGGAAGAACTGCCAACAGAAAGGGAACCTAAGAGCATAAGTAATTTTCTCAAGGTCACACAGCCAGAAAGTGTCAGAACCAGGGCTCAGCCCCAGGTTCCCAGTGATTTCTGGTGTATGTCATTTCCTGTGTCTCATCTGGTCTCCCATGCGCATGGTGAAAGTGGTTCCTGTGCCCAAGTTCTGCCTTCCCCGTCAAGCTCAACTGCAGTTGGTCACAAGGGATGAAAAGCCAAGAAGGTCTATACCAAGCTCTCTCCAGGCAACACACGTTTTCAGAGAAGCCAAGCAACTTGCTCAAGGCCACATAGGTCACAACAACCTGACTTCCCCAGTACTGCACAGGCACCCACACTGCTAGCTGGCTACCAGAAAGGTGCAATCTTCCCCTTATTCACCACACCTTCTTGGTGACCAGAAGTATGGCCATCCCCACCCCTACCCACCTTCTAGACTGGCAGGAACTCCATGCCAACCCAGGTGCCCTGTCCCAATCCATCTTCTGGGCTAGTAGGCACCCTTTACAGGATTGTGTGCCCTGTCATTAGCAACCTTCTGGGCTGTTAGGAACTCCTTCTAGGTCCAAGTACCCTGGACTCAGCCACCTTCTAGACTGGCAGGAATTCTGCCCTGGGCCAGACACCCTACCCCCAAGCTGCCCCCTAGAAAGGAACTCTTCCCAGGACCAGGCATCCTGCCTGCAGCCACCTTCTAGGCCAACAGGACCTCCTTCAATCACCAAGCACCTTGCCCTCCACTGCTTCCTTAGCTGACAGGAGTACCACCCAAGTGCTTTGTCCCCCTGGTCTTCTCTTTTACTTTTTTCTTTTATTTTTTTCCTTAGCTTTTTTTTTTTTTTTTGTTCCTTCTTTTCTTTTTCCTTTCTTTTCTTCTTTTTCTCTTCCCTTGTTTTTTATTTATTTATTTATTGGATGGGGTCTCTTAAAAAATAAACTTTACTGAGAATAATTTACAAAACTAAAAGGTGATAAAACTTCTGGCAAGATGGTGGAATAGGCAGACAAGCTACAAAGACTTGCGCAACAAAGAAATGAGAAACCAGAAACCAATTGAAACAGATACAGAAGATAATCCTGGAACCCTCAGCTTTGAAGGGAAGGATAAAGAAGTGGACTAAATACCAACTAGTAGAAGATCCTTAACAAAAACAGTGAATAAGAAGACAAATGGAGCTGCAGACTGCCAGCAATTCTGACAGCACAGTTAATTTGAATATGTACAAGTGGTATTCCAATCCAGGCAGCAACCTAAGAATTGGCTCTGCTTGTGAAGAACTGCATGGGCAACTGCACTGGTGGCTGACAACTACAAAGGAAAACAGCAAAGAAGGAGACAAACAGAACTGTGGACTGGCAGCTGTCCTGAGGGTGCAGCCATTTTGAATATTTGCAAGTAGCAAGACCATTTGGAATCATTGCAAGCAGCATTCTAATCCAGGCAGCAACTTAAGAATAGACTCTGCTTGTGGAGGACTGGACAGACAACTGAACTGAAGGCTGACAACTAGAAAGGTATTCCCCTTCTTACTCTTATATTACTTACCCACTTGGTGAACAGAAGTATAGTCATCTCCAGCCTTCAGCCACCTTCTGGACTGGTAGGGATTGCATCCCAGTCTATGTGCCCTGACAGAGCCAGGGTTCCTTGTCCCACCAACAACCTCCCACCAGTTTTGTTTTTGTTTGCTTTTAAATTATTCTTTTTCTCTTCTTCTTTTTTTCCTTTTTATTATTTATCTCCTTCCCATCCATCGTTCTTATTTTGTTTACTTTCTCTTCCCTTTTCCTGGATTCCTTCCTTTTCTCTTTTCTTCTTTGATTCTTCCTATCCCTTGTTTTTCTTTTGCTGTTTTCTCATTTTTTCTTAATTATTCATTTACTCTTGCTTTTTCTCCATTATCCTTCCCCAGATATTGTAGGTGTTTTGGTTTTTTTGTTTGCTTGTTTGTTTTGTTTTGTTACTCTTTTTCTCATTATCTTTCTTTTGTATATTTTTTATATTTTTTCTTTTCCTGTTTATTTTTTAACAATAGTTCCTGTTTGTTTACATGGTTTGTGCTTTTTGTTCTCTTCTCTTCTTTTTACTTTTTTGGTAGTTTGTTTATTTATTTGTTTTGTCTAACTGAGTAGGAGACAATAATCATTCCCATACAACTCACCAATACCCACACCTCCTGAAGCCCCACCCATTAAGTGAGGGCCACCATTTGCTTCTGCACCAACTGACCAATGATAGATGTCAATAAATACCAGCTCCTCAATGGCTCATCTCACCCTCAATGGTTCTCCAAGAACAGCTAACAGAGATCTGTGCACACAATCTCATTCTCTATCACATCCACCAGCAGACAGGTGGTGAGTGCATAAGTGCTGCCAACTATTGAATAGTGGAGTACAATATCCTGCTCACACAGATATATAAAAACAAAATAAAGGGAAAAAAAATCTTGGGTGAAGCACACCAGCATAAAATCACCAATTAAATATAAATACAACATCAAAATGTCTCAGAGACAAATGACTATCCCAGTTCACACAAAGAAACAAGAAAAAGTAGTATAAACAAAGGACCAGGATATAGACCCAAAAACCATCCCTGAGGAAAAAGCAGCATTGGGACTCCCTATTAAAGAATTCAAAAGAATTACATTTATGTACTTTCCATGGATTGAGAGACAGATCAAAGAAAACACTGACAAAATTAAGGAATATACAGGAAAAAAAATCTAGAACAATTTAGGAAAACAATATAAGAACAAGCTCACAACACAAATGAAAAAGTAGAAACCATACAAAAACAAAAAATAGAAATTCAGAAAATTAATACTAACATTTCAGAAATAGATAACACATCAAATTGGCAAAGGAATAGAATTGAATCAGTGGAAGACAGAATTAATGAAATTGAACACAAATAATTGAACATGATTTTGTTAAGGGATCAATCGGGGGAAAAAAGCTCAAAAGAAAATGAAGAAAGTCTATGACTCATGAGTGATACCATCAAGAGGATAACCTACATGTAATCAGAATTTCAGACCAGGAAGAGACAATAAAAACCACAGAGAAAATTGTTGAAGATTTGTTGGTAAAGACTTTCCCTAATATGATAAAAGATAAGAAGATAGCCATTCAAGAAGAGCAACAATCCCCAAACAGGATAGAACCCAAGAGAAAACCACCAAGACATAAAACTCACCAAAACTAAAGACAAAGAAAGAATCCTGAAAGCAGCATGAGAAAAAAAAGAATAGTTACCTAAAAAGGGCAGCTATAAGACTCAGCTCGGATTTCTCACCAGAAGCCATGCAGGTGAGAAGGCAATGGATGATACATATATAACCATGAAAGGAAAATATTGCCCACCAAGAACTATATACCCAGAAAAATTGTCCCTCAAATATGATGGTAAAATTAGGACATTTCCAGATAAACAGAAATTAATATAATCTGTTAAAGTGTTAAAGCTAGACCAACCTTATAAGAGATGCTAAAGAGAGTCCTTCAGATAGAGAACCAACAACAGCAGACAAAAACCAATGATTAACACACATGATGACATAACCCAGAAACAAACTCAGTTATAGAAGTGTCTAAGGTAAAATAGGGAGCTCTGGTAGCATAGTGCCTAAAGCACTTGACTGCTGACCAGAAGGCTGGTGGTTCAAACCCACCAGCCACTCCTCGGAAGGAAGATGGGGCAATCTACTTCTGTAGTGATACTGCCTCGGAAACCCAAGGAGGGGTTGCTATGAGTCAGAGACAACTTGATGGCACATGACAAAAATAACAAGGTAAAATAAGCTTACAAGATTGTAAACAGGGAACTAGAGATATCAGTTGGTAAAAGAGGACAACTACAAACCAAAAAGAGGGACTAAATAGTGTAGGTTCCGAACTTCCAAATGGTGAGAGAGTCAAGATAATTGTGAGATAGAACAGACGGTTTAAGCTTGAGAAGAAATTATAAACCACAGGGTAACCTCAACAAAAAGTAATAAACCTTCACATCAAAAAAAAAAAAAAAAAAAAAAAAAAAAGGAAAGGAAAGGCACTATATTTATAAAATACCAAAACAATAGAAATTAAGGAAATGATAACACAATTCATAAGCAAAATGAAATCAGCACAAAAAATTACATGGAACAAAGAAATCAATAACACCACAAAAAAAAAAAAAGCATAACAAAATGACAGCAATAAATTCAGACTTGTCTATAATTACACTGAATGTGAATGAATTTAATGTGTCACTGAAGAGACAGAGAGTTACAGACTGGTTAAGAAAACATGACACATCAACATGCTGTCTACAACAGAGTCACCATAGACACAAAGATAAAAATAGACTAAAAATCAAAGGCTGGAAAAAGAGATATCAAGAAAATGGCAATTTGAAATAAAATAAAAGAGCAGAAGTGGCAATATTAATTTCTGATGAAATAGACTTTAAGATAAAAACCACCATAAGAGACAAGGACATTATATAATGATTAAAAGATCAATTGAACAAGAGGATATAACCATAATAAATATCTATGTATCCAATGAAAGAGCACCAAGATACAAAAAAAACAGACTTTAACAGAATTAAAAAGACAAATAGATGATTCTACAGAAATAATAGGAGACTTTAATACACCACTTTCAATGAAAGATAGAACTAGAAAGAAACAGAACAAAGATGCAGAAAACTAAATGATACAATCATCCAACTTGAACTTATAGACATCTATAGAGTAGTTCATCCAAAAACAGCATAATACATATTCTTTTCCAGTACACATGGAACATTCTCTAGAATAGAATTTGTTAGGCCACAAAGCAAGCCTCCATAAATTTAAAACACTGAAATACTGCAAAGCATCCTCTCAGATCACTATGCTATAAAAGTAGAGATCAACAATATATAGGAAGACCAATGGAAAAAGAGCAAACTCATGGAAATTGAATAACACCCTTCTTAAAAACAGCTGGTTAATAAAATAAATTTTAAAAATGAAATGAAAAATTTCCTTGAATCAAATGAGAATGAAAACACAACATACAAAATCTTTGGAATACAGCAAAAGCAGTGATCAGAGGTCAATTAATAACAATACATGCATACATCAAAAAAAGAAGAAAGAAACAAAATTAACACCTTAATTTAATATCTTCAACAATTAGAAAAAGAGCAGAAAACAAAGACAACAGTCACCAGAAGAAAAGAAATAATAAAAAATTGAGCAGAAATCAATGAAACAGAAAATAGAATGAAAAACAAACTGGAAGCTGGTTCTTTGAAAAGATTAATAAAATTGACAAACCTCTGGCAAACTTAACACAGGAAAAGAAGATGCAAATAATACGATTAAAAAGTTGAATGGGAGACATCACAACAGAACCAGCCAAAATGAAAGGGATAATATCACAATACTATGAAGAACTGAACTCCAACAAATTTGAAAACCTAGAAGAAATGGACAGATTTCTAGAAACACAATACTTACTTAAACTAGCACAAACTGAGTAGAAATATTTGAACAGGCCCATGGTGGCACAGTGGCTAAGACATTTGACTGCTAACCAGAAGGTTGGTGGTTAAAACCCACCAGCAGCTCCATGGAAGGAAGATGGAGCAATCTTCTTCCATAAAGATTTACCCCCTCAGAACCCCAATAGGGGTCGCTATGAGTCAGAATCAATTCATTGTCAGTGAGCTTGGTTTTTACATATAAATAACAAAGAAGAAGTTGAACTGGTCATTAAAATATTACCAACAAAAGAAGTTCTGGCACAGATGGTTTCACTGGAGAATTCTACCAAACATTCAGAGAAAAGCTGACGCCAATCCTACTCAAACTATTCAGAATGTAGAAAAGGATGGAATACTCCCAAATTCATTTTATGAAGCAAGCATTATCCTGATACCAAAACCAGGCAAAGACACCACTAAAAAAGGAAAACTACAGACCAATATCCTTCATGAATATAGATGCAAAAATCTTCAACAAAATCTTAGCCAATATATTCTAGAATATCAAAAAGATAATACATCATGACCAGGTGGGATTCATAGCAGGTATGAAAGAATGGTTCAACATTGGAAAAACAATCGATGTCACCCACCACATAAATAAAACAAAGGAAAATAACCACATGATCATATCAATCAATGCAGAAAAGGCATTTGATAAAATCCAACACCCATTCCTGATAAAAACTCTCAGAAAAATAGGAATAGAAGGGAAGTTCCTCAGGATAATAAACGGCACATATGCAAAACCAACAGCTAATGAAGAAAGACTGAAACATTCCCTCTTGTGAATGGGAGCCACACAAGGATGCCCTCTATCACCACTTCTATTCAACTTTGTATTGGAAGTCCTAGCCAGGGCAATAAAACATGAAAGGGAAATAAAAGGCATCCAAATTGCTAAGGAAGAAGAAAAACTATACCTGTTTGCAGGTGATATGATCCTATACACAGAAAACTCAAAGAATCAGCAAGAAAAGTATAGGAACTTGATGAAAGATTTAGCATATTGGCAAGATAGAGAATTAACATACAAAAATTAGTTGGATGTCTCTACACCAGCAAAGAAGTCTCTGGAAAGGAAATAAGGAAATCAATACCATTTACAATAGCTACCAAAAAGATTAAATACTTGGGAATAAATCTTACCAGGAACACAAAAGACCTATACAAAGAAAACTACAAAATATTATTTCAAGAAACTATAAGAGATATACATAAATGGAAGAACATACCATGCTCATGGAGAAGAATACTGAATATTGTGAAAATGTCAGTACTACCCAAAGCAATCTATAGATTAAATGCAAACATGATCTAGATTCCATCAGCATACTTTATGGACATGGGAAAACCAGTCACTAATTTTATATGGAAAGGAAAGAGACCTTGGATAAACAAAGCACTACTGAAGAAGAACAAAGTAAGAGGTCTCACACTCCCAGATCTCAAAACCTACTATAAAGCCATAATAGTCAAAACAGCCTAATATTGTTACAATGACAGACACATAGAACAGTGAAGCAGAATTGAGAATCAAGAAATAGATCCAACCACCTATGGTCAGCCAATCTTTGACAAAGAGTCGACATCCATTAAATGGGGAAGAGACAGTCTCTTTAACAAGTGGTGCTGCTAAAACAGGATATCTGTGGAAAAATGAAACAAGATCCATACCTCCCACCACACACAAAAACTAACTAAAGATGGATCAGACTTAAGTGTGAAGCCTAACATTATAAAGTTCATCAAAGAAAAACTAGGGGCAAATTTAGGGCATCTGGAGCTCTGGTGGCATAGTGCCTAAGACATTTGACTGCTAACCAGAAGGATGGCAGTTCAAACCCACCAGCCACTGCTTGGAATGAAGGTCGGGCGATCCACTTCCATAGTAATACCACCTCAGAAACCCAAAGAGGGGTCACTATGAGTCAGATCTGTCTTGATGGTAGTAAGTTTTTAGTTAAGTATGGCATCAAGCATAACCCGAAATGCACAAACAGCAGAAAATAGACTATATGATTGGGACCTTCTAAAAATTAAATTCTTATGTGCATCAAAAGACTTCTCCAAAAGAGTAAAAAGAGAACTTACAGATTGGGGGAAAATATTTGATGGGATTGTAACATAATACAGCCATTGTGGAAATCGGTATAGCGATTCTTTAAAAAATTGGTAAGAGACTTATCTCTAAAATTTATAGAAAACACTAACACCTCAACATCAAAGAGACAAGCAATGCAATTTAACAATAATAATAGACAATTTACCAACCAAGATATTCAGACAACCAACATGAAGAAATGTTCATGATCATTAGCCATAAGAGTGATGCAAATCAAAACAACGAGATACCATCTCACCCCAGCACTAATAGCAAAGTTCAACAAGACAAAAAATAACAAATGCTGGCAAGGATGTGGAGAGATTGGGACTCTCATACACTGCTGGTGGGACTATAAAATGATACAACCACTGTGGAAATTGGTATGACAATTCCTTAAAAAGTTGAAAATAGAAATCTCATTTGATCCAGAAATCCCATTCCCAGGTGTATATCTTAAAGAAGTGAGAGCCAGGACATGAATAGATAGATGCACACCCATGTTTATAGCAGCACTGTTCACAATAGCAGAAAGATGAAAAAAACCTAAGTGGGCATAAACAGAAGAGTAGATAACCAAGCTGTGGTATGTATATAAAATGGAATACTATGCAACCCTAAAGAACAATGCAGAACCCACAAAATACCACACAACATGGATGAACTTGGAGGACATTATGCTGAGTGAAATAAGTCAATCACAGAAAGACAAATACTGGATTAGTCCAATATTGTAAAATGTCAAGGAAAGTTTTATATATGGAAGGAAATTTTCTTTCTTGGTTACCAGGGATGGAAGGGGAAGGAAAATTGCTAGATAAGTTGGAAAAAAAAGGTATATATATATATATATGCATAGGAACTCTGGTAGCATAGTGCCTAAGGCACTTGACTGCTAACCAGAAGGCTGGCGGTTCAAACCCACCAGCCACTCCTCAGAAGGAAGGTTGGGGAAGCTACTTCCAGCGATACTGCCTCAGAAACCCAAGGAGGGGTCGCTATGAGTCGGGGCCGACTTGACGGCATATAACAACAACAACAACATATACACATATACATATACACATATACATATACATATACATATACCTTATCAGTGACAAAGATTATCAGTGATTACCAGGAGTAGGAGGGGAGAAAGGGGAAGCTTTTGTTTGTGGGGCACTGAGTTTATGCTAATGGTGGTGGAATATTTTGGAAAAGGATAGCAATCATAGTGGCACAGCATGAAAAATATCATTAATGACCCTGAATTATAAATGTGGAAGTTGTTATGTTGGTTAATGTCTTGGTGTGTATGTTTTCACCACAATGAAAGTAAATAAATAAACGATGATGATTTTAAGTACACACAGGTCAGTGGGTATTGACAAATGTATATACCTCTATAGGCACCACCCAATCAAGGTATGGAACATTTCCATGATTCCTCCTTTTGTAGTTGATCTTATATCCTACTCTCACTCTAGGCAAACAATGATTAGATATCTATCATCATAGATCACTTTAGTTTTATCTGTTCTGTTGTTGTTGTTGTTTTTGTTTGCCGTCGAGTCGGCCCCGACTCATAGTGACCCCTCCTTGGGTTTCCGAGGCGGTATCACTACGGAAGTAGGATTGCCCAACCTTCCTTCCGAGGAGTGGCTGGTGGGTTTGAACTGCCAGCCTTCTGGTTAGCAGTCAAGTGCCTTAGCCACTATGCTACCAGAGCTCCTTATTATCTGTTCTAGAACTTCATATAAATGCAATCATACATTATGTACTCTTTTGTGTGGCCTTATTCAATCAGCATTGTTTTTGAGATTCATTCTTCTTGTTATGTGTTATTGGTAGTCCATTCCTTTTTATTACTGAGTATTATGGATTAAGTTGTGTCCCAAAAAATTATGTTGTAAATCCTAACTTCTATGCTATGGTTATAATCCTATTTGGAAATAGGTTGTCTTTATTATGTTAATGAGACAGGAATAGTATAAGATGTGTCTTAAATCAATATCTTTTGAGATATCTACCTACTCCTCACTTACTGACTAACATGTTTATCTGATACTTTGTATTTACAGTAGTAAAAAATCTAATATACAACAATTTTGCACATTAATGATGTACATCTGGCAGTAATAAATGCTGAGGTGAGAGGCAAGAGTAATGCTGGCTGTAATGGTTAAAGTTCGGTGTCAACTTGGCTGAGCCATGATTCTCACTGATTTGGCAATTAAGTAATGATGTAATTTGGCCATAAGGTAATAATGTAGTCCTCCTCCACTTAGTGATCTGATATGGTCATCCTCCATTTTCTCATAATGCCAAATTTTGCATACAAAAATCAGTATGATTCCTCTATCTAACAAAGAGAATTCTGAAAAAGAAATCAGGAAAACAATACCATTTAATAGCTACCCGAATGATGAACTATTAGAAGTAAAACTAACCAGAGACACAAAGACCTATACAAAGAAAACTGCAAAACACTTCTACAAGAAACCAAAAGAGACCTACTAAATGGAAGAATATATCATGCTCAAGACAAGAAGACTTAACAATGTGAAAATGTCAATAATGCCCAAAGTGATCTACAGATATAGTGCAATAACAATGCAGATTCCATCAACTTTCTTTAAAGAGATGGAAAAACTAATAATCAATTTTATGTGAAAATGGAAAAGACTCCAGATAAGCACTACTAAAGAAGAGGACTGACTCTCAGCCCAATAGTAAACAAGATGTACACGCAGACCACTCAACCCAGGATGTTGTACCCACATACTCTATGGAAATGCATCCCTTGGGGCAATCGACCATGGGGCACCAGAGGAGCAACATTCACACGAAGGAAATGCAGGATACACAGGAGTGCATGATTATGAGGGGGCGGGATGTTTACTGGGCAAGAAGGGGAAGAGACTGGGTTAGGGTTGGGAATGATAAATGGGGAGTGAAACTAAATGTACATGCAATGTTGAATGTAAAACAAACTCTTAAAATAAAATTTTTTTTTAAAAATTGGAATTAGAAAAAAAAATAATAATAAAGAAGAGGAACAAAGTAGGAGGCCTCACACTTCCCTGTCTGAAAACCTACTACACAGTCATGGTACTGAAGACAGCTTGGGACTGGTGTGACAGACATATAGACCAGCAGAACAGAACTGAGAACCCAGAAGTAAATCCATCCACCTACAGACAGCTGATTTTTTACAAAGGGCTGAAATCCATTAAATGAGGAAAAGATAGTCTCTTTAACAAATGATACTGACAAAACTGGATAGCCATTTGCAGAAAAATGAAACAGGACCCATATCTCACATCATATGCAAAAAACTAACTCAAAATAAATCAAAGGCCTAAATGTAAAACCTAAAAGTATAAAGACCACCAAAGAAAACACAGGGACAAAATTACTTCCCCTAATACATACCATAAACACCCTCTCAAATATAACTAAACACCAGAATACGAACTATATGACCCGGATCTCCTAAAACTTAGACATTTGTGTGAATCAAAAGATCTCACCAAAAGAGTAAAAGGAGAACCCACAGACCGGGGAAAAAATTGTTCTGCAATGACTATTGGACAAGGGAACAATCTCTAAAATTTATAGAAAACTTCATCATCTCAACAACAAAAGGACAAATAATCCAATTAAAAAATGGGCAGAGGACTTGAACAGACACTTCACCAAAGGTGGCCAGCAAATATATGAAGAAATGCTTGTGATCATCAGCCATTAGAGAGATAGAAATCAAAACAAAAATGAAATATCACCTCACCCTAGCATTAAAAGCAAAATTCAAAAAGATAGAAAACAACAAATGCTAACAACAGTGTGGGGAGACTGGAAACCTCATGCACTGCTGGTGGGATTTTAAAATGTACAACCACTGTAGAAAACAGTATGGTGCTTCCTTAAAAAGTTGGAAATAGAAATACCATGTGATCCAGCAATCCCACTAGCAGGTATGTATATCCTACAGAAATACAAGCCATGACATGAATAGATACATGTACACCCACATTCATCACAGCACTATTCACAATAGCAAAAAAAAAAAAAAAGATGGAAACAACCTAAATGCTCATCAAGGGATGAAATAAAATATGATGCATTTACAAAATGAAATAGTACATAAGGTTAAAGAATAATGGTGAATCAGTTAATTACCTCATAATGTGAATGAACCTGGATGAATCTGTGAAACACCTTATGCTGTTGTTGTTAGGTACCGTCGAGTCGTCTCTAACTCGGTAACTCTATGCACAGCAGAACTAAACACCGCCCGGTCCTGAGCCAGCTTCATAATTCTTGCTATACTTGAGCCCATCACTGCTGCCCCCATGTCAATCCATCTCATTGAGGAACTTCCCCTCTTTTGTCAACCCTCCACCTTACCAACCATGACATCCTTCTCCAGGAAATGGTGCCTTCTGACAACATGACCAAAGTATGTGAGACGAAGTCTGGCCATTCTCACCTCCAAGGAACATTCCAGCTGCACTTCCTCTAGGACAGACCTGTTAGTTCATCTAGCAGCCCACAGTACTGTCAGCATTCTTCACCAACACCACAGCTCAAAAGTTCTTTTTTGGTCTTTCTTATTCATTGTCCAGCTCTCACATGCATATGAGGTGACTAAAAATACCATAGCTTGTGTCAGGTACACCTTAGTCCTTAAGGAGACATCTTTGTTCTTTAGCACTTGAAAGAGGTCCTTTGCAGCCTATTTGTCCAGTGCTATATGTCATCTGATGTCCTGACTGCTGCTGCCATTGATGTCAATTGTAGAACCAAGTAATGTGAAGTCTTTGACAACTTCAATCTTTTCTCCATTTATCATAATGCTGTTTATAGGTCCAGTTGTGAGGATTTTTGTTTTCTTTATATTGAGATGT
>NW_006921870.1:1220642-1221360 GCF_000298275.1 Orycteropus afer afer
AGTGTTTCTCTGCTATTCATAAGGTTTTCCCTGGCCAATTTTTGAGAAGTGGATGGCCTCTTCCTTCTTCCTAGTCTGTCTTAGTCTGTAAGCTGTGTTGAAACCTATGCACCATGTGCAACTCTTCTGGTGTCTGAAACACCAGTGACACAGCCTCAACCCTCATGACAATGTACAAGCCCCACAGCATGACAAACTGACAGACAAGTTTGTCTCCCTTAGCTTTTGGAAAACTATGTGCCCTCCCCTTACCTAATTCCTACCTGGAACCTGCCACTTTGTGGTTCCCAGCCACTCCCTCCCTCCCTTTCCTGGCTCTAGGGGGCTTGGGGCCCAGCCTTGCCTCCCGCCTTTATTCACAGAAAGATACATTCTTTGAAGGTTACCAGGGGTGGGAGCAGAAAGGGGGGTAAATTACTAACTAAAGGGTAGACACAAAATAACTTGGGTGAAGGGAGATGCAACATACAATAGGCGGAGGTCATCACAAAATGTTAAAGGCAAAGGAAGACACTGGGAGGTGCACAAGAGTTAAAGGCAACAAAGGTAAGTACTACTACATACACGACCCTGCAATAACAGTAGTAACAATAAGCCTCTAGTGGATACATAGATAAACATGCAAGCTGAGCAGGAGTGTTCCGGAAGATGAATAGGACTATACTCATAAATATACATATATGTGTGTGTGTATATATATATATATATATATATATAT
>NW_006921870.1:1227687-1231115 GCF_000298275.1 Orycteropus afer afer
ATATATATATATATATACCAGGCTTACTGAGTGGATAGCAATTGGTGGAATCCCTGAGTCTATGGCCCATAGACACCCTTCCGACCTGGAACCTGGAAATGAACTAAACCCCATGGCTCAATTTTCAACCAAACAATAGACAGGTCTATAAGGTGAACAATAACACTAGGGAGGTGTGCATACCTTCAAACAATCAAACAGTTGAAATCAAAAGGGCAGCATTTACCCAAGTTCAAAGTTCTGAAGGCTGGAAGGGTCAGGAAAGAAGGAGGAATGGAAATAAAAAATACAGGGAGGACCAGGATAAGTGGTGTTACATTGAGGGAATTTCAATGAATTGCATGGAAAACTGATTTGCTCTCTAAGCTTTCATTCAAATCACAATTTGAAAAGAAAAGTTAAAAATAAAATTAAATTAAATTAATTTTATAGTGAAAAAAAAGGAGAAGAAAAAAGAAAGAAAGAGGCCAGGGATTCCAAAGCTAATCAGGTAAAGTAAGTTAGGTGTGGCATACTTAGGTGCCTCAGCAGTCAGGTAGAGCACATCAATGAGGACAGGTTGGAAGAAGGCATGGGACCTTCAGCCAACCAGCTAGGAACACTGATGTCACAAACATTTCTGATTCTTCAAAAGAAGGTGGAAGCCCAGATTGTTAAGAGAAAACTCTTCTTCTCTTTTGTTTATTTATGTTTACATGTCTCCCTCTTTTTTTTTTTTTAACTTTTTATCATGATGGTTGAAAGTTTACACACAAATTAATCTTCCATTTAACAGTTCATACATTTCTTGTTTCATTGCATTGCTTGTAATCCCCACAGTGTAACAGCTCTCTTCCCACTTCCTCCCCATGGTTACCTTTTTGCTTTGTCCTTCTTTCCTGTGCATTCCTGCCCTCTGAGCTTTCTCCCTTCATAAATGCCACCTTCTGATTTCCAAGGGTTGATTGTTCTAAGGATTGTACCTCCTTTGTGTAGTTATTCACCTCATAGGCCTATCTATTTTTTGGCTGAAAGTTAAGCCACAGGAGTTCAATTCCAGGCCTGAAGAGCACTAGGGGCCGCAGTCTCAGGAGTTTCACCAGGTTTTATGAAACCAGTAAGCCTGATCTTTTTTTGTGATTTTGAGTTTTGTACCACATTTTTGTCCCACTCTGTTCAAGATCTCCAATTTTGATCCCTTTCCAAGTGGTTGGCAGTAGTAATAGGGCACCATCTAGTTCTTCTGGTCACCGGATCATGTAGGATGAGGTTCCCATGGTCAACTAGTCTCCTGGACTAATTGTTTCCATGGGTCTTTGGTTTTCTTCACTCGTCTGTGCTCTGGACAAGGAGAGGTCAATTGTTGCTTTTAAGACGTCAGTCACTACTCACCAAAGAAGGATGTAGGATGTTTTTGTGTAGCCAATTGAGCTTAATGTCCCCACAACCATGGTCCCAATCCCAAAGACCCATCAACTCACGCCTTTAAGGTGTTTGATTGGAGATATCTGGTGGCATAGTGCCTAAGGTGTTTGACAGCTAACCAGAAGGTTGCCAGTTCAAATCCACAAGCCACTCTGTGGAAGGAAGATGGAGAAATCTAATTCCATAAACATTCACCACCTCAGAACCCCAATGGGGGTCATTATGAGTCAGAATCAACTCTTGTGATTTGGAATCAACTTGATGGCAGTGAGTTTCATTTTAAGCAGCTCTGATGGTGCAGTGTCTAAGGAATTTGGCAGCTAACCAGAAGGTTGGCAGTTCAAACCCACCAGCCACTCTGCAGAAGGAAGATGGAGCAATCTAATTCCATAAAGATTTACCACCTCAGAACCCCAATGAGAGTCACTATGAGTCAGAATCAACTCCTGTGATTTGGAATCAACTTGATGGCAGTGAGTTTCATTTTAAGCAGCTCTGATGGTGCAGTGCCTAGGGCATTTGACTTCTAACCAGAAGGTTGCCAGTTCAAATCCACCAGCCACTCTGTGGAAGATGGGGCAATCTACTTCCCTAAAGATTTACCACCTTGGAAACCCAATTGGGGTCGTTATGAGTCAGAATTGACTCTATGGCATTGGATTTGGTTTTTTTGGTTTAAGAAGGTATTATAACTTTGTCCCTTGTTAGCTCTATTATACAGAAGGACATTTTTATGCACATACAAATACATATGTAGAAATATAGTCTACCAAACCTATATATATTTCTACATACATATTTGTATGTGCATAAAAATGACCTTCTATATAATATAGTCTACCAAACCCATATATAGGAGCTCTGGTAGCATAGTGGCTAAGGCACTTGACTGATAACCAGAAGGCTGGAGCTTCAAACCCACCAGCCACTCCTCAGAAGGAAGGTTGGGCAATCTACTTCCATAGTGATACTGCCTCTGAAACCCAAGGAGGGGTCACTATGAGCCGGGTCCAACTCGATGGCACATAACAATAAAAACAACAAACCTATATATAGTCATGGGTATATTCCCATTCACCTACCCATACTTTATCTTCTTGGTTGTCTACCTATGTATCCACCCATAGATCAATGTTTGTTATTACTGATAATGCAGTATTGTATATGTAAACGTATTTATCTTTGTTGTCTGTACTTCTTGTGCACTTCTCCACGTCTTCCTTTTCCTTCAGGTTATTATGCTGGTCACCTGATTTTGGTACATGATCTTTCCCTTCACCCAAATCAATACATATCTCTTACCTAGCTAGCAATTTTCCCTCACTTCCTGTCTCATTCCTGGTAACCAACAAAGAAAGTTCCTTCCATTTGTAAACTTGTCCTTAACTTTCTATAATAGTGGATTCATACTTCTGTGATTGACTTATTTCACCCAACATAATGAAGTTCATCCACATTATGAGGTGTTTCACAGATTCTTCATTATTATTTAATTTTGCATAGTATTCCATGGTGTGTGTGTGTACCATAGTTTGTTTATCCATTCATTAATTAATGGAAACATAGGTTGTTTCCATCTCTTTGCCATTGTGAATAGTAGTGCGATGAACTTGGGTGTGAATTTGTGTCCCAGCTCTCACTTCTTTAGGATATATACCTAATAGTGGGATTGCTGGACCAAATGGTATTTCTATTTCCAACTTTTTAGAGAAGTTCCATACTGTTTTCCATAGTAGTTGTACCATTTTACAGTGCCACCAGCAGTGTATGAGAGTTCCAATCTCTCCACATCCTCACCAGCATTTGTTATTTTCTGCCTTGTTGAACTTTGCTATTAATACTGGGGTGAGAAATATGTCATCATTGTTTTGTTTTGCATCTCTCTGATGATAATGATCTCGAGCATTTCTTCATGTTTGCCTGAATATCTTCTTTGGTGAGCTGTTTATTCATGTCTTTTGCCTATTTTTTAATTCGATTGTTTGTCTTTTTTTATGTTGAGGTGTTGAAGTTTTCTATAAATT
>NW_006921870.1:1232543-1239025 GCF_000298275.1 Orycteropus afer afer
AGGCCAAGTTGGTGGATTGTATTGTTTAGCTCTTCTGCATCTTTGTTGAGTTTCTTTCTAGTTGTTCTATCTTTCAAAGAAAGTGGTGTATTAAAGTCTCCCATGTAAATCTCTTATAGTTTAGTTGTTTAGTTGTTTTCTTTGTCTAGCTCTTGTGTGTTCCTGGTAAGATTAATTCCTAGTAACTTATCTTTTTTGTAGTTATTTTAAATGGTGTTGTATTCCTTATTTCCTTTCCAGAGATCTCTTTGTTGATGTAGAGGACTCCAACTGATTTTCTATCCTGCAATTTTGCTGAATCTATCAATTAGTTTCCATGCTTAGGATCATACCATCTGCAGATAGAGATAGTTTTACTTCTTTCCAATTTGGATGACTTTTCTTTCCCTTTTCTGCCTTCTTGCCCTGGTTAAGACTTCAAAAACAATGCTGAATAGAAGTCATGATAGAGGGCTTCCTTGTCTGCTTCTCATTCACAAGGGGAGTGCTTTCAGTTCTCCATTTTGAATGATGTTGGTTGTTGGTTGTTGAAGAATAGTTCTTCTTCATATCATGATATTCTCCTTTTATTTTGGTTGATTCTTTTGTTATGTCATCCATGTCATTACTTATTAGTGTTATTTGCATCTTCTCCTTCTTTTCCTTTGTTGAATTTTCCAGCAGGTCATGTTCTCTTATCCATTCTTCAACTCTCTGTCTCTTGTTTGGTGTATTTAATCCATTTACATCCATTGTCAAAACCATGATACCAAACTCACTACCACTGAGTCAGATCCAATTCATAGTGACCCCTCCTTAGGTTTCCAAGGCGGTATCTCTATGAAAGTAGATCACCCAATCTTCCTTCTGAGGAGTGGCTGGTGGGTTTGAACCACCAGACTTCTGGTTAGGAGTCAAATGCCTTAGGCACTATGCCACCAGAGCTCCCTTTACATTCATTGTAATTATCAAAAAATATGAATTGCTTGCTGTCATTTTGTTATGTGGAGGTTTTTTTGTTTTGTTTTGGGTTTTTCTTTGTTTTGTTTTGTTTTTGTATTTTCGCTTATTTCTTTGTTCCATATAATTTTCTGTGCTGAGCTCATTTTTTAATAATTTTTAAAATTTCCTTCATTGTTATTGTTTTAGTATTTGCTAAATATTTGTATCTTTCCTCTTTTATTTTGATGAAAGTGTTTATTACATTTCTTTGAGATTACCATGTGATATATTTGAGCAAACAGAGCTGATATGCTACTCTATTCATTAGATTGGCAGCACTTAGGCACTCACCACCTGTCTCCTAGTGGGTGATAAAGGATGAGAATGTGTGCACAGATCGCTGTTAGCTGTTAGTGTAAAGCAATCGAGGGTGAGTTGGGCTGGTATTAGTCACCATCTATCATTGAACTCTCTGGTAGCATAGTGGCTAAGACACTTGCCTGCTAACCAGATGGCTGGCAGTTCAAACCCACCAGCCACTCCTCGGAAGGAAGGTTGGGCAATCCTACTTCCGTAGTGATACTGCCTCAGAAACCCAAGGAGGGGTCGCTATGAGTCGGGTTTGACTCGATGGCACATAACAACAACAACAACATCATCATTGAACAGTTGGTGCAGAAGCAGGTAGTCGCAGATGTGATTGGGTCATGTGGACATGGTTGCTGTCTCCTGCCAGGTGGAATAATGAAAAATAAGAGAACAAAAAACACAAACAGCATAAACCAACAACAAGAACCACAAAAAGAAAAATAATAAAAGAAAAGAAGGACAAGAGGAAAAAGAAATAATAACCAATATCTGGGGAGGGGATGAAAAAGAAAAGAAAACAAGAGAAAAAGAATAGTAAAGAGAAAATAAGAAAAATGCAAAAAGGAAAACAAGGAATAGGAAAAACAAAAAGAAGAAAAGAAAGAAGGGGACAAAGATTCAAAATGGAGTCTCATCAGTAATCACCACACTATTTCCCTCCAGCATCTTAGTGTTTGAAAAACAAGGTACAGTAGTTTGAATTAGGGATTTTGGTGCTCTGAACAGCTCATTGAATCAGAGGGCACTTCTAGAATTAGAGAAAAGGTATAGGAAAAGAAATTAAAGAAAATCTACCCAGTGGAAAGCAGACAAGCAGCTGAGAAGGGCCATTAGAGACTTCCCTGGGGGAGCAACCAGAAGGTGAGAATGGCCACCTGAGACCTAGCTGGATCAAGGCAGAAGACATCCCATATCAGCATACCAGCGACCACACCAACATACCAGCAAACACCCCAAGGATCTACCTTCAGCACCTGATTTTATTGGTAACTTGGATTGGCTAGGTGCAAACGGGCACACACAGCACCACTGAAACCCAAGCAGAGACCTCATTGGTGCTCCAGGAGGGTGGGATTTCTCCCCCCTCAGCGGGTCACTGAATAGGCTTGGATCACCTTAGTAGCACTGAGAGGTTTGCACTTCTCTTTTTCACTAATATCGGGACCACAGATTACTAGCAGGCACTCTCTCAAATCCAGTACAGCTGAAACCACGCATACATTTGGTGCTGCAGGTGGGTAGACTAACAGACAAACTCCCAAGTCGATTGTGGTCTGGGCGGGTTGGGCTGGTGCTGTGGGCAGGCAGGGCAGAGAGAGAAACATCTGTGGCCTATCATGGACCTAGGAAGTTGCCTTTGGTCAGCTTTCTGGCACCGAGGGGTCTTGGGAGCAGGGTCTTTGCATGTGTCTGAGCCTGGCAGAAAGTGGCAACACCCTAACAACAGGAATCTTTCTTGAAGTTGAGCCGTGGGCTGGTAAATAACAATATGACATCATCAGTAGCAGCACACTCAAAGCCCTAGAAACCAACCCTAGCAACAGCAAACTTTCCTTCTTCCACTCCCACTTTCTCCACTAATAACTTCACTCATCCAATAGAAGGAACCATATTTAGCCAACATAAAATCTCCCAGTTCAAACTCTAAACCCTCTTTATGACAAACAGAAACACATATCCACATTCCACACAGTGGTTCCACCATCACAAAGGAAACTGCAGAGCAACCCAGCATACCTGAATCAATAATTAAATAAAATACAATACACAGCTTCACCTTTTCAAAATATTAAACCATAAAACCAAGACAAAACAAATAAACACGTTACCAACAGTTAAAGACAACCTCAAAATATCTAGGAAACAACAGCAAACCTCAAATCAAACAAAAACACAGGACAAGGCATTAGAAGCAAAACCACAAACAAAGGTCTCATTATACATGGAGGCAGGGGAGGCAATAGAATTATCTGACAAGGAATTTAGAAGATATGTTTACAGAGCTATAAGAGCCTAAGGAAACCCCAAACAGAAATAAGGAGAACACAGACAGTTCCCTGGAGGAACTCAGGAGAATCATTCAGGAACAGAATAATAAGATTAATGCACAATCAAAAAACATAAAAATACAGCAGTTAGAAATGCAAAAGATGAGTACCGAAATGCAGAGCATGAGCACAAAAATGATGGAATTACACAACACAGTAGAAGCACAAAAGACTAAGTTAGAATTGGCTGAAGAACATATATCCCAACTAGAAGACAAATCACTGGGCACTAGCCTGTATGAAGAAAAATCAGAACAAAGATTTAAGATAAATGAAGAGAACCTAAAAATAATATGCGATGACATGAGAAAATACAACATAAGACTCATTGGAATTCCAGAACAAGAAGAGGTGAAAAAGACCACTGAGAAAATTTTGGAAGACCTGCTAACAGAAAACTTCCCCCATATCATGAAGGAAAAAAAGATATTTGTCCAAGAAGCTCATAGAACCCCACAAAAGATAGATCTCAAGAGAAAAACACTGAGGCATATTATAATCAAACTTTCCAAAACCAAAGACAAAGAAAAAATTTTGAGATCAGCCCAGGAAAAAAGAAATATTACTTATAATAATCAAACAGGCTGAACTCCCATTATTCAGCAGAAACCATGCATGCAAGAAGGCAATGGATGGCATACATAAAACACTGAAGGAAAAGAACTTCCAACAAAGAATTCTATATCCAGTCAAATTATCCATCAAATATGAAGGTGAAATAAGGCATTCTCAGACAAACAGAAATTACCAGACCAATCTACAAGAAATGCTTAAAGAAGTCCTTCCAATAGACAACCCACAACAGAGATCAACAAAACCAGGATACGTGGCATCAACACTAAAATCAAATCAGAAATAGATACTCAAAATAAGTCCATAAAACATTGTACCTTAAAAACCAAGGAACTCAATCAGCACACAACAACAGCAACTAACCTATCAGAGGGAATAAAACTTCTAGTTACAAATCCTCAAATGGAGAGGAAAACAGGACAATGTCTTTGCAGTATGCACTCTTCTAAAAATGTAGAGACAAGAATATACTCCGAGGTAACCACAGAGAAATGTAACAATCCTTCTAAGCAAATCCAGAAGGAAGGAAAACATATAGGTTTAATAAGCACAAAACCAACTATAAAGAAGAAAAGTGAGAAAGCATTAGCCAACAACCTGAACTCAGCACATAAAAGTATTTTGACAAAAGAAACAACAACAACACGACAAAAAAAAAAAAAATAGAATGACAGCAATCAATTCATACCTATCACTAATTACACTCAATGTGAATGGACTAAATGCACCTATCAAGAGAAAGAAAGTGGCAGAATGGATAAGAAAAGAAGACCCATTGATATGCTGCCTACAAGAGACCCACCTTAGGCACAAAGATAAAAACAAATTAAGAGTTAAGGAATGGAAAAGAATATACCAAGCCAATGGAAACCAAAAAAGGACAGGAGTAGTAGGATTGATTTCTGATAAATTAGACATTAAAGTGAAAAACATCGTAAGAGACAAGGAGGGACATTATATGGTGCTGAAAGGGTCAATTGACAAAGAAGACGTTACATAATAAATATTTATGCACCCAATGACAGTGCTCCAAAAGACGTGAAGCAAATATTAACTGAATTAAAAGGGATAACAGACAACTCTACAATAGTAATAGGAGACTTTGACACACCACTTTCAAGGAGCAAAAGGTCAACTGGAAGAAAACTCAACAAGGACACAAAAGAACTCAACAGTACAATCAACCAACTGGACCTCATAGACATATACAGAATATTTCACCCAACAAAAACCCAATTCACATTCTTTTCCAGTGCACATGAATCCTTCTTCAGAATAGACCATATGCTACGACATAAAACAAGCCTCAATAAATTCAAAAGCATTGAAATACTGCAAAGCATCTTCTCGAACTGCAATGCTATAAAACTAGAAATTAATAATAGGAAGAGCAAGGAAAAAGCACCAAACATATGGAGCTGAACAACTCACTGCTCAAAAACTATTGGGTTACAGAACAGATAAAAACAGAAATTAAAAAAAAAAAAAAAAAAACCCTACAAACTAATGAGAATGAAGATATACCATACCCAAACCTATGGGACACAGTGAAAGTAGTACTCAGACGAGAGTTTATAGCAATAAATACATACATTAAAAAAGAGGAAAGAATGGATATCATCACTCTAATTCATCAACTCCAACAACTGGAAATAGAACAACAAAAAAATCCTGCGTTATCTAGAAGCAAGGAAATAATAAAGATCAGAGCAGAAATAAATGAAACAGAAAACAAAAATACCATAGAGAAAATCAACAAAACAAAGAGCTGGTTCTTTGAAAAGATTAATAAAATCGATAAACCACTGGCAGACCTAACAAAAGAAAAGAAAGAGAAGATCCAAACACAAGAATTGTAAATGAAAATTGTGTCATCACAACAGAACCTACTGAAATAAAAAAGATACTGACAGAATATTATGAAAAAACTGTATACCAATAGATTTTAGAACCTAGAAGATATAGACAAGCTTCTAGAATCACAAAACCTACCTAAATTATCCCACTCAGAAATAAAAAGCTTGAACAGACCCATCACAAGTGAAGAAATTGAACAGGTCATAAAAAAAACTTCCCACATAAAGTAGCCTTGGCCCTGATGGCTTCACTGGAGAATGCTATCAAATATTCAGAGAAGAGTTGACACCTATGCTACTCAAGCTATTCCAGAACATAGAAAAAGATGGAATACTCCTCCCAAACTCATTTTATGAAGCAAGCATAACACTAATACCAAAACCAGGGAAAGACAGCACTAGAAAGGAAAACTACAGACCAATATCACTCATGAACATAGGCACAAAAATCTTTAACACAATCCTGACCAACAGAATCCAACAACATATAAAAAAATTAATACATCTGAACCAAGTGGGATTCATACCAGGTTTACAAGGGTGGTTCAACATCAGAAAATCAATCAATGTAATCCACTACATAAACAAAGGACAAGAACCACAGGATCATATCAACCAATGCAGAAAAGGCATTTGATAAAACCCAACATCCATTCCTGTTTAAAACTCTCAGCAAAATAGGGATAGAAGGGAAATTCCTCAACATAATAAAGGG
>NW_006921870.1:1239432-1244239 GCF_000298275.1 Orycteropus afer afer
ACAAGAGTCACAAAAGACCTATAAAGAGAAAACTATAAAACACTGCTACAAGAGACAACAAGGGCACTACATAAATGGAAGAACCAACCTTGTTCATGGATAGGTAGACTACATATTGTGAAAATGTCAATACTCCCTAAAGCAATCTACACATTTAATGCAATCCTGATCCAGATTTCAACAAAATTTTTTAAGGACATGGAAAAACTAATTACTAATTTTATATGGAAAGGAAAGAGAACTCAAATAAGCAGAGCACTTCTCAAGAAGAAAAACAAAGTGGGAGGTCTCACACTCCCAGATCTTAGGAACTACTATACAGCCACAGTAGTCAAAACAGCATGGTATTGGCACAATAATAGACAGATAGACCAATGGAACAGAATCGAAAGTCCAGATATAGACCCATCCATCTATGGACAACTGATCTTTGACAAAGGTCCAAAACCCATTAAATGGGGAAGAGACATCCTCTTTAACAAATGGTGCTGGCAAAACTGCATATTGATCTGAAAAAAATGAAACAAGACCCATACTTCACCCCATACACAAAAACAAACTCGATTTGGATCAAAGACTTAAATGTAAAGCCCAAAAGTATTAAATTCATCAAAGAAAAAAAAAAGGGACAAAACTGGGAGCCCTAATTTAGGGCATAGACTGTCAAGCATAATCCAGAATGTGCAGGAGATAGAAGAGAAGCCAGTTGACTGGGACCTTTTAAAAATTAAGGTCTTGTGCACATTGAAAGATTTCATCAAAAGGGTAAAAAGAGGACCTACAGATTAGGAGAAAATATTTGCCTATGACATATCTGATAAAGGACTTATCTCCAAAATCTATAGAAAACTTCAACACCTCAACACCAAAAATACAAATAGTCCAATTCACAAATGTCCAAAAGACTTGAACAGACACTTCACCAAAGAAGATATACAGGCAGCCAACAAACACATGAGAAATTGCTCACAATCATTAATCATCAGAGAGATGCAAATCAAAACAACAACAAAGAGATAACATCTCACCCCAGCAATAATAGCAAAGTTCAACAGATCAGAAAGTAACAAATGCTGGTGACGTTTTGCAGAGATTGGAACTCTTGTACATTGCTGATGGCATTGTAAAATGGTACAATCATTGTGGCAAACGGTACAGCGTTTCCTTAAAAAACAGGAAATAGAAGTACCATTTGACCTAGCAATTCCACTACTAGGAATATATCCTAAAGAGGTGAGAGATAGCCCACAAACAGACATATGTACACCTATGTTCATCGCAGCACAATTCACCATAGCAAAGAGATGGAAACAACCTAAATGTCCATCAACAGATGAGTGGATAACCAAATTATGGTATAGCCACCCAATGAAATACTATGCCACATTAAAGAACAATGACGGATATGCTAATCATTTCCCAACGTGGATGAACCTGGAGGATATTATGCTGAGTGGAATAAGTCAGTCGCAGAAGGACAGGTACTGTATGAGCCCATTACTGTAAAAAGACAGAGAAGGGTTGGCTTGGGAAAGAGAACTTACCAAGTAGATTACTGGAAAGGGGAGGGAAAGGGAGGGATTAATTTCAGGCTAGTTGGGGCCTACACACTGACATGCATTGTTGTTGTTGTTGTTGTTGTTGTAGTGTGCCGTTGAGTTGGCCCCGACTCATAGCAACCCCTCCTTGGGCTGCCGAGGCAGTATCACTATGGAAGTAGATTGCCCAACCTTCCTTCCAAGGAATGGCTGGTGAGTTTGAACTGCCAGCATTCTGGTTAGGGGGAGGGATATACAGGAAGGATATATGACCACCATAATAACATTAGGAAGTGAGAGGACACCAAATTGTACACATAAGAGACAGACCTAATAGATAGATGCTAATACCAACCAACGTGTCCACAATACCACGTTGCCATTAACACCAAATACTAAGCTATAGAGATAAACACATAAAAACCTGAGATGATCAGATGGGGGTCAGTGAACAGAAGTATACTCTAGACCAAGGATAGATTCAGCTGAGGCTAATCTTGCACAGACACCAGTGATACAAAATACCTGCTCCTTACAGAAACAATAAAAGACAGACACAGAGTAATCCCTCACAGACATCCAGACTCTATGGGAGAGAGATCCAATAGATCTACTGCCTGAGGACCATAGTACTGGGGGACACCAGACTCAATTGGCACAACAAAATACATAAAAGAGTTGCTCCACATCCTACATTGGCGAGCAGCAACTGGGGTCTTAAAAGCTTTCAAGCAACCATCTAAGATGCAGCTAATGGTCTCCTAGGGTCAGAAGTGAAGAAGAGCACACACACACACACACACACAAAAGGGCATTTAGAAGCAATCAGCCCTAGGACATGATAGCACTCGAGACCAGAAGACCTAGGTGGTGCCTGACTACCAATGCCAACCGCTCAGGAAAGGATGAAATCTGGAGATCCTGGATAGAGTGGGAAAGAAAACATGGAACAAAATCCAAAAACCCAGTAATTACCAGAATTACTGGTCAGATGAAATCTGGTGAGACTCCCAATACTATGGCCCTGGAACACATTCTGCACCTGGAATAAAACTCACCCCCAGGGATGGACTATCAGCCCAATAGTTAACAAGATATACATGCAGACCACTCAACCCAGGGTGACTCACCCACATAGAGCAATAGACCATGGGACACCAGAGGACCAACATTCAAACTGAGCAAATGCAGGATAAACAGGAGTGCAAAAAATATGAGGGGCACAGGGGGAGGGTTACAGGGTTGGGAGGGGAGGACACTGGGTTAGTGGTGGACATGGAGAATTGGGAATGGAACTAAATGTATGCATTACATTGAATGTAAAGCAAGCTCTTAAAATTAAAAGAAAAGGAGAGGTTCAAGCAAGATGGTGGATTAGGCAGAAAGACTGCACAGACCCTCTTCAACAAAGAAAAGGGAAACCAATTAACACAGACACAGAAGATAATCTTGGATCCCTAAGCCTTGAAGGGAAGGATATAGAAGTGGACTAAACCCCAACTAGCAGAAGAATTTGCATGAAAATACCAAAAAAGGAGACATATGGAGCTGTGGTCTGGCAGCGATCCTGAGAGATCCTGACAGCACAGACAGCTTGGAGATTCCCGAGTGGTGGAAGGACCTAAGAATTAACTTAAAAATCACCCTGCTAGCCAAGGACTGCACAGAGGACTATGCACGGTGGCTGGGGGAAAAAAAGGAGAAGGTGAAGAGGAAGGTGGTCTGAACTGTGGACTTTTGCCATTCTGGAGGATGCCGCCATTTTGAAGGTTTAAAAAGCGGCTTGACTATTTTGGATATTTAAAGAAACAGGGCTCTTGCAGATTCCTGGGGCTTAAGAACATGTTCGGCTTTCCAGCAACCCCAAGGACACTTGGTACCTACAAGACTGAAAAGGTACAACATTCCTCTTGTTACTCTTATACCCCACACCCACTTGGTGAACGGAGGTGCGGCCATCCCCCAATCCCACCTACCTTCTGGGCCCACAGGAACTCCATCACAGTCCCTGTGCTCAGACGGAACCTGGGTGCCCAGCCCTGTGCTCCACCGATTTTTTTTATTCTCTTTTTTTAATTTTTATTTTTTTCTTTTCCGCTTTCTTTTTTCTGGTGATTAGTTTGCTTGTATTTGTATGTTTTAAAACAACTAATATTGTTAATATTTTTGTCCTTTTTATTATTATTATTAATCTTCCCTACCAGGTCCTAGTTTTCAGCATTTTTCTTTTCCCTGTGCCAGGTTGAAATTTTTTTTTTTTTTTTTAATTTAAGCGTTGTTTTTTTGTTGTTGTTGTTCTTTCCCTCCTTTTTTCTCATGATTAACCCCGTTCCTTGTTTTTCTTTTCCCATTTTTCCCATTTTTTCTTCATTTCTTATTCTCCTTCCCTACTTTTTTTTTCTTAGTGCCCTATCCCCAAATATTGCAGGTTTTCTTGTTTTTTCTTCTTTTTTTCCCTTTTTCTTTTTATGGTTACTATTCCTGTGTGATTGCATGGTGTGTTTTTCATCCATGGGCTTTTAGTTTTTTGCTGGTTATTCAATTGTAATTTGTGTCTAACTGAGTGGGAGACAACAACAGTCCCCATAAGACACAAATACACCCACAACTCCTGCAACATCACTTACTGAATCAGAGCCACTACCTCCTTCTCCACCAATGGGCCAATGATAAAAAACCAAGAAGAGCCTGAATCACCCTTGGCTGCTCTTCACAAAGAGTTAACAGAGATCTAAATACAACAACGCCATGATGCCACAGAAAGAACAGACCATCACAGTCCACACAAAGAAGCAGGATACAGTGGTAGAAACAAGGGAGCAGGACACAGACCCAGAACACATCCTTGAGGAAGAAGCAACATTGGAACTTTCTAATAAGGAATTCAAAAGAATTATCTTTAGGTATCTTCAAAGGATTGAGAGACAGACCAAAGAAAACACAGAAAAAACCTTAGAAGAATTTTTGGAAGAAAATACAAGAACAAAATGACAAAATAAATGAAAAATTAGAAATCTACAGATAGAAATCCAGAATTTAATTTAATACTAAATTGTCAGAAATAGATAACACATTTGGAAGAGCAAAGGAGAAGAATTGATGCGATGGAAGACAGAATTAATGAGATTGAAGGCAAACAGCTGAATACGTCTTTGGAAAAGGACCAATCAGAAAAAAAATCAAAACAAAATGAAGAAAGCCTAAGGTTCATGTGGGATACCATCAAAAGGAATAACTTACGTGTCACTGGAATTCCAGAACAGGAAGAG
>NW_006921870.1:1249255-1249784 GCF_000298275.1 Orycteropus afer afer
TCCTACTTCCGTAGTGATACTGCCTCGGAAACCCAAGGAGGGGTCGCTATGAGTCGGGTCTGACTCGATGGCACATAACAACAACAACAACATGAAATGGGGAGTGTATCCAAGAACATATATAGTGTTGGCAGACAATGGTCCTATGGTCTGAATGATCAGAATTCCCAGGTGTATAGTAGAGCTCACAAGGGGCAAAGTTGTGTTCACTGCTTCATCACAGCCAGCTACCCAGAGGGACCAAGTAGTTGAACCTGCAGGCTTGGGACCATAGTTGCAGGGGAAATCAAGCTCAATTGGCATAACATCCTATACAAAACATTGTTCCACTTCCTACTTTGGTGAGTAGCGACTGGGATCTTAAACGCTAGCAAGCTGCCATCTAGATGCAACGATGGGTCACTCCTCATCCAGAACAAAGAAGAATGAAGAAAACCAAAATTCATGGGAACAATTAGTCCTAGCGACTAGTACACCATCCGATCTGCAGCCTATACAACTATGAGACCAGAAGAACTAGATGGTGCCC
>NW_006921870.1:1250159-1264911 GCF_000298275.1 Orycteropus afer afer
GTAAACTGTGGTCAATGACATGAGACAAAGTATATGTGAACTGCTGTATGGAAAGTGAATTTGCTCTGTAAATCTTCACTCAAATCACAATTTTTAAAAAAATTAAATTAAGGGCAAAAAAAAAGAAAAGAAACGAAAAAAAGAAGGGAATCAGGAAAAGGAAAACAAAATAAGGACTAGTGGAGGGAAAGAAAAAGAAAGAAAGAAAGAAAGACTGCAAGGAGGGAGCAGAGCACCCATATGGTGTTCCTGATGGCCAAGCAAGTGGTGGGGAGCAGCGAACTTGTGGTACTAGTTCCTGCCTACCAGGAAGGCAACTGGTGGCAGGGGACCTGACCCCAAATAAGATATCTGCTGACCCAGATATCTGGGGGCAAGACACTTGGACTCAGTGAAAGTTCCTGTCAACCCAAATGGCATCCGGCAGCAAGGGCCCTGGTTCCAGAAGGAATTCCTGACAGCCCGCAAAGCAGCTGGGGACGGGGCATCTGATCCCAGAAAAAGTTACTGTTATTGAAAAAGGCAGCTGGGTGCAGAGCCTCTACTCTAAGAGAAAGTTCCTGCCAGTCCAAATGGTGGCTACTAGCAGGGTGGCTGATCTTGGAACTAGTTCCTGTTGACCCACAAGTGGCTGGCACCTAATCCCAGGTAAGCTTCTGCTGGCCCAGGTGTCTGGGGGCAGGACATCTGGACCCAGAAAAAGTTCCCACCGTTATAAAAGGCTATTGGGAGCATGGCACCTGGTTCTGAAGGGAGGTCCTGCTAGCCCCAAAAGCAAGTGAATCCAGGGTGTCTGGGCCCAGACAAAGTTCCTGCTGTCTCAAAAGGCAACTGAATACAGAATCCCGTTACCAGAAAAAGTTAAAAGTTCCTGCCATCCCAAAAGGTGGCTAGGTGTAGGGTATCTGCTCTCAGAAAAAAAGTTCCTATTGGCCCAAAAGGTAGCTGGGATCAGAGTGCCTAGTCCTGGGACCAGTTCCTGCTTGCCTGGTCTGGCATGGAATTTCCGCTAGTCCAGGAGCTGGGTGGGAGTGAGGGATAGCCACACCTCCATTCACTAGGAGAGTGTGGAGTACAAAATGAACAAGGGAAATACCGCACCTTACTGGTCATCAGCCACTGGTGTGGTTGCCCAGGCAGTCCTTGGCAAGTGGAGTCAATTGTCTGGTTGCTGTCCAGCTCAGAATGCCACTTGCAAATATTTAAAATGGCCAAGCAGTTAGGCCAGACAGCATTTATCTCCTTATTCAATGTTTTCATTCGGTTTCTTTTATTAATCGGTATTTAATCCCCTTCTTTATCTTTCTCTGTGAAGCTCGATGTTCCAGGGTTATCTTCTGTAACTATTTCAATTGATTTCTCATGTCTTTGTTGTAGAGGTTCTGTGTAGCTTGTCTGCCTATTCCACCATCTTGCCAGGAGTCTCAAAATCTACTTTTTAATGTTGACACATGCCCTGAATGTTTTAAGTAACACAGTTCACACCAGAGAAAGCACATCTATGGTTCCAATCCAGGCTATAAGATAAAGGCCTTGGGATTCTTTGCAAGTAAGAGTTTCAAAGCTCTAGCTCTTTTTACAGATGAGGAAACTGAGGCCTGGAGATGGGGATGGCAGCTTGCAGCTACACAGGGCTTAGTGGCAGAACCCAGATCAGCCCAGCCCTTCAGCCAAAGAGATTTTTTAAAAATCTGAAAGCAAATAATGACTGACTCCCAATCCTTGGCACACAAGCCATGGGGAAGTTCTGAGAAAAGACCAGAGACCACGGCCAGAAACTTCTCTATATGGCTAGAGGCAGCCGTAATAACTCTGAGCCTTGATTTACCTACCTGCCAAATGAAGAATGAAATTAAAAAAAAAAAAGGAGAATACTTCCCCATGCTTCTGTCATTGTGATGATGATAGAGGAGAGATGGATGAAAAGAAAGGAGATCTGGTAGCACAGTGGTTAAAGTATTCAGCTGTTAACCAAAAGGTCAGTGGTTTGAACCCACTAACTGCTCCATGGGAGAAAGATGAAGTAGTATGCTTCTGTAAACAGTCATAGACTTGGAAACCCTATGGGGCAGTTCTACTCTGTCCTATAGGGTTGCTGGGAGTCAGAATAGACTCAGTGGCAGTGGGTTTGGTTTGGTTTGGGGTTAAAAGTGAAGTTCCTTAAAAACCTACCACTACTAATAGAAGGGCTGTATATGCACAGGAACATAGCTCAGGGGACAGGAGTGCATGGAGGGAAGGAAACAGGGAAGAGGTAACTATAGGGAAGAAAAGCGAGGGGAGCTGTTGCATTGTGGTAAATTGTAGTCAATGTCATGAGACAAAGTGTATGTGGACTGCCGTATGGAAAGTGAATTTGGTCTGTAAACTTTCACCCAAATCACAATTAAAAATTTAAAAAAATTTAAAAACTACCAGTACTACCATCAGTTCCTGTCTAGTCAACTCACTCATGGTGACTTATCTGTGTTAGAGTGGAACTATGCTCCATAAGGTCTTCAGTGGCTGATTTTTTGGAAGTACATCACCAGGTCTTTCTTCCAATGTGTCTCTGGATAGACTCAAACATCCAACGTCTCATTTAGCAGTCAAGCACATTAAATGTTTGCAACACCCAAGGACTCTAAAAAATACCTAAGAGTGAACAAGCCTCCACTCTGGTCTGAACAGAGCTTCTGAACTGAGAAGTTGGAACAGACACTGGCATAACTCACAGCATTTAAAACAAGTGCAAGAGCTGAATCTTATGTTTTCCTCAGGGGACTAGGATTTGGGAGCATATTTTATAGATGGCAAGGAGGGAAGTTTCTCCTAAATGCTTTCTATGTGGCTTGAATAGCCTTCACCCACATCCCCATTCATCTTATGCCCATTCTCAGGTGGACTGACATAGGGCAAGGGGAAGTGGGTGGTGGCCTCCCTCCACATTCCTCTCCTTCTCCCTCAGATCCTCCACCAGCAATAAAGAGAATTTACCTGGTTTGGGGAAGTCTGTGGACACTCTGGGCCAGCAGACCCAGGATCAAGGCCCTCTCAGGCCCTACCAAGGTCTGTGGTGGGCCAGTAGGGAAAAGGCCCCCAGGCAGCAGGATATCACCACAGTCTCAGCTTCACTAACTGCTCCCTTTGAACTTCAAAGAATGGGCCTCGCCCCTCCAAAGAAGGCAGTAAATCAGGCAGGAGAAAGGAAACTGTTGACCCCAGCTGAGTTATAGAGGCCATGATAAGACAGCCCTCACCTTCTGGGACTGCCAGCCCCACCCTTACCTGTTCCCTCCTGCCTCTCTCCTGCCCCTTTCCTGCCCCTGCTGACCTCCTCATCCAGGAGTCTTTTTCCTCTGTCCAGCTCTCTCACTCCCAACACTCCCTGGGTCTCCAGGCTAGAAAGCCCTTCTACTAACCCCATCTCCCTCCAAGGCAGGCTGAGGGTCCCTCTACAACTTCCTTAAGAAGTGCTTTTGCTATGCTTGCACACTTCCATGACAAGAAGCACACTTCTGTAACTAGCCAATTTCAGCACTGACAAAGCTGTCCCTTAGCTACATTTTGGGTTGGCTTCCCAGTGACTCTCCTCCTGTCACCCCTGTGGGCTAGCCTGAAGAGATGGGGCCTCCTGGGGTGACCCTTGATGTCTCAGAGCTACCTAAAGAGGTAGTGAACACCTGGTCAACAGGGGGCCTAAACTATAACCAAGGTATAAACTTGGGGAAATGGTGCATGTAGGTGATTGTCACTGGAGGTTGTGGGTTTATGGGCAGAATAAGTGAGTCAGGGACAATGGAGTGGGCATGTTGGGAGAGCCCCAATCAAGTAGATTTGTGTGTGGCTGTGAGATCCCAGTGTGGGCATCAGCATGTGTGATCAGCCTCTGAGAATATAGACATGAGTGTGTCTCCAACAGTGCATGCACCCATTGGGGCCAGTGAGGTGTGCCAAAGGGAGCAATCATAAGTGTGGGAGGATGTGAGCTTCCAAGTGGGTGTGTGAGAATGTGAATGAGTGTTAGAGAATATGTGTAAGAAAAAGTGTGTGAGAGAGATAGGTGTGCGAGAGGGTGTGTCTAGAAAGTACGTATGAGAGAGAGTTAATGTGAGACAGACAAGTGTGTGTGTATAAAACAAAGAGGTATGTGTGTGACACAGAAAGGTGTGTGTGAGAGTTATGTGTGTGAAAGAGTGTATCTGTGTGTGTGTGAGTGTGTGTGTGACAGAGAGTATTTGTAAGAGATAGATTGTGTGTGAGATAGAGTGTGAATTTGAGAGTATGTGAGTAAGAGAGTGTGTGTGAGACAGGGAGACTTGCATGCGTGACTATGTTAGTGAGTGAGTATGTGTATATGCAGGAAGAGAGAGAGAGATTGGGGGTGTCTGAGGAGGTAGGTGGTCTGTATTCCCCCAGACCTGGGTTGGGTGATGTCACTGGACAGGAATAACAATTGAGCTCATCTCCTGGATGTGGATATGAAAAGGTCGATCAGGAGAGAAGTGAAGCTTTGGGCTATGGGGACAGTGTGGCCTTTGTGGCTTTTGTCAGTAAGTGCTTCATGGCCTCTGAGGGCAGAAAGAAGGGGCCTGGCTCCTGACTCTCCAGAGCTCCTGGGTTAGGGGGACCTCCACCCTCCAAAGGCAGCATAACAGGTAGCAGTTATGACTCAGAATTTGAGGTCCAACTATGTGAGTTGGGCATGCTGCGGCACTGGTACACACCTCTACTTCCTCATCTCTAAGATGAAGGAAATCACACCTTCCTCCAAGGCTGCAGGGAGGCCATACTATTCCAGTCTGTGTTCAATAATCAGTCTTCTCCCTGTGGTGGCAGACCAGACTCAGAGAGATATGAGCAGATACTGCTGGCTGGTCAAGCTGATGGTTGGTGTGAGGCTCTGCTCCACCTAGAAGTCATTACCCTGCTCAGCCCCAAGTCAAACCAGAAACCTGAGAATCATCCTGACTACATTTAGCCAAACCCTCTTGGTTTTCTTTCACCATTTCTCTTGAATCCCTCCCCAGCTCTGTCTCCACAGCAATCACCCTGGAATCACACTGCTAGTGTCCTCCCTCTTGGGGAGATATAGGGCTTAGTTTATGGCACACTACAATGTGTGGACACAAAGGTCTGGAGGTTAAGAGAGAGGCCTGGGATACACAAAGTTCTGAAGGCATGAGAGGTTCTGGAAATAGCCCCTGATGTGGCAGTCCCTGTCACTCTCAGTATCTCCTCATCTGTAGTGTGGGACTCATTACCCCTAACCCAAGGAGGGGTCGCTATGAGTTGGGGCCGACTCGATGGCACATAACAACAACAACAACAACAACATTAAAGACAAAATGAAGGTATTGCATCTGGAAGGGTACTTTTGGTGACAAGCAACAGAAAATTCAATTTTAACTGTTCTAAACTATAACAAAATTTCAGGCATGGCTTGATCAAGGCTCCCACTTTGCTTCTGTGTGACTCTTTCCCCTCTATAGTCCTTAAGATTTTACCCTTCAGGAAGGCTTATCCCACATACACACACACATACACACATACACACACACATACACACTGATTGGCTTAGGCACTGATTGGCTTAGGTGCTAATTATGGATTCATTACTGTGAATAATGGGATTCAAAGGGATGAGATTGTACCTACTAACGTGGGCCAAGCAATGCCCATGTGCTGGAGCTGAGGTGGAGTTAATCACCTCCCACATCTCATAACCACTGTTTACTTGGGGAGATGAAGGAGTGGGTACTAAGGAGGCCACAACAAGGTCCACGACAGGTGCTCAGTCCAGCAACAGACACATTGGGTAACATGTCACCCCTTTGTCACTGGCTTGCTGCATGCCCTTCTCTGGGCCTTAGTTTCCCTTCAGTAATATGAGACTCTGCCTGTATAGTGTCTCTAGATCTCCCTTACCCCTGATCTGAAAACCCAGGAGCAGTTTGCGTCTTAGAGGGGATTGTGAAGCTAGAACCACTGCCTGGCACTCGTGAAGCAGAGTGGGCCTTTAGGACAAACGTGAGCACAAATGGTTGTTTCTCATTCTTTTCAGGGTGATTTCTCCAAGGGCTGTCTGGGTGGCTGAATGATTCTCTTGCCCTGCCCAGCCCCTTCTAAGGTTGTAATTACAGTTCTAATGCAAGAATCTGAACCAGTCTCTCAGCAAGGGACAACAACAACAACAACAACAAAAAAAAAACAATGCTATCAAGTCAATTCATAGTGACCATCTAGAATAGAGTAGAACTACCCTACAGGGTTTTTAAGGCTGGGAATCTTTATGGAAGCGGACTGTCTCATCTTTCTCCCATAAGATGGCAGGTGGGCTCGAACCACTGATCTTTTGGTTTAGCAGCCAAATGCTTTAACCACTGTGCCACCAGAACTCTTCAGCAAGGGCTAGGGGGAGCAAGCTCCAGTTCACACATTTTGGGCCATCTGTCTGCTGCCCACCCACCTCCTGCCCACAAACTGGGTACCCTCTGTACTGCAGCAGAAGTACTGGAAATTCCTGTACTGGCTTTCACTACTGCCACGTTCAATACAACAGTCATGAGCCACATGGGGCCATTTAAATTAAAAATTCAGTCCTCGGTCATACCAGTCATATTTCAAACACTCAGTAGCCACATGACTAGTGACTACTACACTGGGCAGCACACACACATATGCCACAAATATGCCCTTTCTATCACTGCAAAAAGTTCTATGGGCCAACCAATCTCCAGGACAAATTCACTGGGACATCTCAGGCTAGTCTGTTCTCCCCTCTGACCCTTAATATCTGTCTCTGCCCTTTCTAGCTCTGAGTCTCAGTTTCCTTCTCTGTAAAATGGGAGTGATAGTACTATTCTCAGAGGGATAAGTACATGATATACAGGCTGTGAAATGCTGAACCCAGTGCCAGGACAGGCTGGGAGCACAGTTTGTGTTCAGGTTCTGTCCATCCAGGGGAAGGGGGAGATGCCACAGAGAAGAGGACATGAGAGCAGATTTTACACAGCAAATTTGGTTAGTGTGCACTCAACAGTCATTCCTTCTTTCTGCTGACTAAGAAGATCTGATCCATTTGTTCTATTTCAGTTCCTTAGCCTCTGGTGGGCACAGTGAACTTGAACAAGCCCCTGTCACTCTGAACCTTTTCATTTGGGACACCTTCATCTGGTATCTCTTCATCAATGGAGCACAAATGTATAGTCATAGAGAAACGATGATAATAGGTCCCAGTTAGTCATGACATGCTATCATCATCTGCCTATGACCAGTCAAGACATGACCATGTGACATCAGGTGAAGTGGGCTGGAGGATTCTGGGAAAATATTTTCTCCTTGATAAGCATATGAGAAGAGAGCCCTTTTGTACCCTGCTCTTTCATTACCTGGTTCAACTCTGTGATGTCTGGTGCTTTAGCAGCCACTTTGGAGCCATGAAGCATAACTCTGAAGGGAAAAGTAAACTCACAGAGGAGGCCAAGTAGGAAGATGGAAAGACTTGGGTCTCTGATTTCTTTGTTGAGCCACTAAGCCCACACTGTCCCTCATCTTCAGAATTCATGTAATGTAAATAAATAAATGAGGATAAGCCACTGATGGATGGGTTTCTGGCATTTCTACTTGGCCAATGGTGAGTCAGAGTTGGCAAAGTAGCCAAGATGCAAAAGTGCATTCCAAGAAGAGAGAACAGTGTGTATAATAATACAGAGATGTGAGGGTGCACCCAGGAATGGGAGAAAGTAGCACATGGAGAGGGCTGTGGTGGACACTAGAGGCATGCAAGGACCATTTCATGGTGTCAAGTTGTGGAGATTGACTTTAACCTGTGTCTAGGTTATGGGTGGGGAACACTGGAGAGTCTAAAGGAAGAGTTTTGAGTTAAAGCAAACTGTGGATGGAAGATAGGTTAGAGATGCGACTGGAGACAGGGAGGCTGGGGGGGCTGGTGGGAGAAGAACAGTGACAGGGGATGGAAAGCTGGTGAGACTTAAGAGGGAGGTAGAGGAGGAGGACAGACAGGTCTTGGTGACTTCAGACTGTGGTGATGAGGGAGGAGGGGCCAACGATGCTGTGGGAAGAAAAGAACTGAAGACCAGGTCCTGGAAATGTTAACATCCAGGAGATGAAAGAGACTGAGAGGGAGCAGAGAGATTAAAGAGAAATTCACAGAAAATTTCCAGGAGGAAATGCTGCTGAGACAGCCAAACACCCACCATCTCTACCACCTATCTGAGTCCTCATCACAAGCCCCTCTGCTCAGCACCCTCCATGCATCCCACCTCCCTCACAGTAAGAGCCAAAGTCCTCAAAACCATCTATGATGTCCTAAAGATCCACTACCCCTCACCCTATCTCACCCCTCTGTCCCTTCAGCCACACCATCCTCCTCACTATTCCTGGAACAAGTCAAGTGTATTCCACCTCAGGGACTTTGCATTGCTGTCCCCATTGCCTGGAATGCTCTCTCAAGATCTTTGTGAGGCTCATTCCCTCACCTCCTTCAGGTCTCTGCTCAAATGTCACCTTTTCAGTGAGGTCTTCCCTGCCTACCTTATCAATACAACCCACCTTCCATAATACTCACCATCCCCCTTACCCTGAGTTATTTTTCCCCATAGCATGTATATGTGGGTGTGTATATATAAATATATAAAAGGAACCCTGGTGGTCAATGGTTAAGAGATCAGCTGTTAACTGAAAGGTCGAACCCACAAGATGTTCTTCAGTAATGAAGACCTGGCAATATGCACCCATAAAGATTACAGCCTCAAAAATCCTATTGGGCAGTTCTATTCTGTCCTATAGGGCTTCTATGAGTCAGAATCAACTCAATGTCACACAACAGCAACATAAAATATATTGTTATGTTGTTAGCTGCCATCAAGTCAGTCTCTAGCTCATGGTGACCCCAGGCACAGCAGAACAAAACACTGCCCAGTCCTGTGCCATACCCTTGATCTGACCAGAGCCGACTTTGTGATCCATCAGGTTTTCATTTTCTGATTTTCTTCTGATTTTTCTTCCTATCTGTCTTAGTCTGGAAGCTCTGCTGAAATCCATTCAGCATGACAGCAACAAGCAAATGCCCAATGACAGACAAATGATAGTTGTACATGAGGTACATTGGTCAGGAATTGAATCCAGAACTCCCATGTGGAAGAAAAATACTGTATATGCATGTACTTTATGTAGTTACTAGTATATTTATCAGCTAAAGTCACTTGTACAAGGGCAGGGACTTGTGTCTGTTGCATTTGTAGAATGAATGACTGAGTGCCACCCAAGTAAGTAAATACTGCAAATAGATCTCTGAGTTTGACAACAAATCCAGAATGCAGAAGGTGAGCAAGTAGAGGAAGTTCGGCTGTGAAGGGAGAAAAGAAATAAGATATGGGAGAGGGAACTGTGGGAGGGCTTAATTTTCAAATGGGTACAGTTTAAGCATGTTTAAATGCTGATGGAAGAAGCGAGGAGGTGAAAAAGGTTTCAAGACACAAGAGAGGGGGTAACTGAAAAAGGCTGGCCCCAGGAGGTGGGAGGAAAGGAACTCTGAGCCTTGGACAGGAAGAGGAGAATGAGAATGGCTGGGGCTGTGATGTCTTTGGAAGTGAGAGAGTGGGATGGCAGGAGGGAAGTTAATACATTTCCTCCTCACTTGTTGTTGTTAGGTGCCATCAAGTTGTCTCCGACTCACAGCAACCCCATGCACAGCAGAATGAAACACTGCCTGGTCCTGTGCCAGCTCCGTGATCCTTGCTATACCTGAGATAGTTCCTTACTTAGCTATCTCACTATCTGCAATTTCTCATTTATGACAATAGCAAAAAATCTACTATCTGAAAATTTTATGCGTTAATGACATACATCTAGCAGTAGTGAATGTGGAGGTGTGAGATAAGAGTAGTGCTGGCTGTGGTGGTTAAGATTATGGGTCACCTTGGTTGGGCCATGATTCTCAGTGGTTTCACAGTTATGTAAGGATATAATTTGGCAGTTATGTAATGATGTATTCATCCTCCATTTTTTGGTCTGCTATGGTCATACTCCATTTTTGTATTATGCCAATTTTCACATAACAACCTTGTCTTTGGAACCTAACCAGCTCAATAAGTGCAGAATAGGTACAAGTAAGAGTTGCAACTCAACTCTTGAAACTGTGTAGAACTCTGTAGCCCATGAAGCTGCATTCTTACTTCTGCTTCAGACTTGATCTCTGGTTAGATATTTATGTTGCCCTGTCCTGAAGTTTATTTGTGTCATTACATTTGTTTGAGGGGCTACACTTCATAGAAAACCAAACAATGACTTAAAACATGATTGTTATTTCTTTTTCTCTCTTATAAATAGAACCCAGGAATTAGGAGCTCTGATGGCATAGTGCCTAAGGCATTTGACTGCTAACCAGAAGGCTGGTAGTTCAAACCCACCAACCACTCCTTGGAAGGAAGACTGGGCAATCTACTTCTGTAGTGATACTGCCTAAGAAACCCAAGGAGGGTCAGTATGAGTCAGATCTGACTTGAAGACAATGAGTTTGATTTTTTTGGTTTTGGAAGTCAATGCAACTACTCCATATTATCCTCAGAGAGCCAGCCTCCACTCCATCCCACTCTGCCCTCCTTCAGGTATGCCCCTTGTCCTCATGCTCAAAAGATAGCTGCAGAACTCCAGCCATCACATCCACATCCCATACAGAAAGGAAAAGTATGGCCAGAGGGCAAACAGCAAAATTCATTTTTCAGAGCTTCTCTCAGCAGCTTTTGCTTATAACTCAACTGGCTAAAACTGTGCCCCATGGCCACTTATAGCTGCAAGAAAAGCTAAAATTTTTATTTTTTTACTTGGGCATGGTGGAGCTCTGAACAAAATCAGAGTCCTATTACTGAAGAAAAATGGGAGATGGCTATTGATTAGGTATCTAACATGTTATCTTCCATGGCTATCTATATTTTTTTCTTTCATCCTATATAGAATAAAGAGAAATATAAATGTTGGAAATGAAGCGTACAAGCCCTACAGTTTTCAGGGCAGTTGTAAGATCTATGTCTGTCTTGTCTGTAGCTTTGCCTTCTGTTTCTAGAGCAGTGTCTGGTACATAGTTGATACTCAACAAATATTTGTTGAATTGAAAAGGAACCAAGTGCTTCTTACACAGAAGTATCATTATTCCCATTTTATAGGAGAGAAAAGAGCTTCCTCTCCAGACCTCAAAAATCAAACTACAGAGCCATTGGGCTTATGGTTGTCATTTCAAAGAGGAAGAGACATGGCCCAGAGAACTGAAGTGACTTGCTCAAGATCTCACAGCAAATTCATGGCAAAGAGTAGAACTCAAGTCTCCTGAGACTATTCAGACTGAACCTGGCCTAGACAGAACTCAATTGTGGAGGTCATCTAAGGCGAGGTTTCTACATTCGCCAAGGCATCAAAATTCCATTATCCACAATGGACATTAATCCACAATTTTTATAAAGATATGAAGACCATGAGGTGGGAGACTATAGTCATCTTTGAATCATGCTACTGTTGATTTAGAAGAATGGGGGAAAATAATTAATAACTTTTTACCTAATTCAGGTGAGACTGGTAAACAATGAACTTGAAAAGGTGAAAAAAATTGCTTTCCATTAAAAGTCCATTTCCCTGGGTCAAAAGCATTTTTGGCAGGATGGTTTTCCAGTAGACCATGAAGACCTGAACATGCCCAAAATATGTAATGCCTTCATAAGTGCCAGAAAAAAACTCATGTTGGCACCCTGACAAGTCACCACCCAAATTACAATACAGTTTCAGCCCCAGAGAGGAATCAAAGTCCCCATTATTAAAATATGTTATTTATGGCTTACAGAAAGTCTTCCAGGCCCCGGTAGCTCAGGAATGAGCTCAGATTTAACTCTTTGATATTATCAGGGTCAATCTATCTCTCTGGGTGCTTTCCTCCTTGTTCTTTTTTTCTTTTCTTTCCTTTTTTTTTCTGAAAAGCACATACTGAAGAGGAATTTTATTCAAGACACAAAGAATGACGAAGCCAGCTGAGCAACTGCATTAGTCCCTTCACTAATTACCCCTCTGATTCATGTGTCCTCTCTGGAGATACAAGAATGACTTCCTGCTTTGTTGAAGGTGCCCTGAGTAAGTAGCTTCAGACCAGGATGGGAGAGCCCAGGAGGTCTCCAGGCATGCAGAGTGTGAATGGAAAATCCAGAGCTCATCTCACCCAACAGAAGCTCAGAGAGGACACATGACCTAGCTGTGTCACACAGCAGGTCTGGAGAGTCAGGCTATGGGAGGTGAGGCTGCCAGAGTCCCTGTGCAGCAGCACCCTGTTGAGGGTCATTGGTAAAGTCCCAACCTTGCCTGAAGCCTCAGATTTCCCATTTATAAAATGGCTGCAGGCACAAGCCCAGTGTATCTCAAACTTTTTGAGTAGTGGAACCTCCATTTGTTCTTTCAGACAATACCATTTTAGGGATATCCAAAGCATAATATGAAAAGTGCAGCTGTTTTCCTCGGGCCCACATACCATAGTGGCTCCTGGAATTCTAGGTCTCCACAAAAGACTATTTGAACCTCAGGTTTGAACTGAGCATTGAGTCACTTTTGTGAGAAATTTGGAGATGGACTTTTCAGGAAAGAGCCCTGTGGCCCAGCCATTCCTCCACCCCTAGGCTGAATCCAGTCTATATTGGCATGGGCAGAAGCAGCCACTTCTCCCCTCTGTCAGCTCCATCCACTGCCCATAGGGCCCCATTGCAGAAATGGGGGCCCTGTTTGCTGGTGGGAGCCTGCCAGAAGGAATGCAACTTGCGCTAAATGGAGAACCTGCCCTCACCCAGCCCAATGCACGGACCCCTGACTCCATACTAGCCAATCCTCCCCAAATGCCATTTTAACCCTGAGAAGGCCTGGCAAGCTGTGGGAAGTGAGGCAATAAGCTGGAGAGCAAAAGGCTTCAGGTCAGGTCCTGTATCTGTACCAGCTTGTGAGTGACTTTGGGAAAGTCATTTCTCCTCACTGGGGCTCAGTTTTCTCTACAAGTACAATGCAAGAGGATATATTGTTCAGGGTTATTTTAGTTGCAAAAGGATATCCAACTCAAGTTGACTTTAAAAAATGGAGAAGTGGAATATATTGTGGTATGTAAATGAAAAGCCAAGTAGTATCTTGGGATTCAGGCATGGCTAGATCTAAGGCCCTAAAGGTATCATCAGGACCCATCTCTTTCTTCCTTTAATCCCTGCTTTGTTCCATGTGGCTTCATTTTCAGGCAAATTCTCTCCTATGGTGGCAAGCAGGCCACCAGCAGCTCCCAACCTACAGCCAGGTAGCTCTAAACCCAGAAGAGAGCAGAAAGATAGTTTTCCTGATGGAGTGAAACAGAATCCCAAGACTGGCTCTCATTGCCCTGTCATAGGTCATGTGACCTTTCTTAAGCCCCAAACACTATTGTCAGGGATTATCTGTTCTGATTAGCCAGGCTTGATTCACATTCTCACCTCAAAGCCTAGAATGACATTTGTTATTAGTTGCCATGGAGTCAATTCCAACTCATAGTGACCTCATGTACAACACAACAAAATATTGCCAATCATGATCCATCTTTATTATAGTTGGTATACTCAAGGCCATTGTACCCACTGTATGTTGAATGCCTTCCAACTTAATGGGTTTATCTTCTAGCACTATATCAGACATGTTCTGTGTGGTCCATTGGGTTTTCATTGGCTAATTTTCAGAAGTGGATAGCCAGGTCTTTCTCCCTAGTCTGCTTTAGTCTGGAAACTTCAGTGAAACCTGTCTATCATGAGTGACCCTGGTATTTGCAGTACTGGTGGCATAGCTTCCATTGGCACAGCAACACACAAACCACCACAGCACAACAAAGTAACAGACAGGAAAAGGGGCAATTAACACACCCCAAAACTATATTGTTGGGAGAAGAAGATGAGAATCCGTAAATGTTAGTAAACCCTTCCTAAGAGCATAAAGTAGATACTAGATAGGCCAAACTGACAGATATCCACTAGTCCACCAGAGAGAATTAGGGTCTCCAACTTGTTTAAACCATGGAATCATGTCCTCAAATTACAGATCACACATGTACCAAATGCATGGTGAATAAGAGAGTCCACATTGCTTTGGTTGTGGGAATTGGGTGGTCTAGAACCATGTTCATGCTTTACCTTTCAAAGGAATGATGCACCACCCCCTTCCCTGGCCAGGAAGCTGTGAGTTCCAGCTGGGATGTTTAAGGATCCATCTGGCTTCACTGACAAAATGCTCTGATGGCCTTGTGGGGCTAGGGGACCAAGTCAGTGAAGCCAATGACAGCTGAGAACTAGCTGATGTGCTCCTTCCTGCTGATAGAGCCCATAGTCATCTTACCCAATCATCCTGTGTGATGACTAAATTTTCTTCTCAAAAAGTGATCTCTCACCATGCACATGCACAAACTGCAGACAGGGAAGGCCACTTGACTTTGGGGGTTTTGTTGCCTTCCCAGTCTGGGTCGCAGCTAAAACCAGTTGAACTCCTAGTGCTGGTGAAGAAAGGAGCGAGTTCTCACATGCATAAGAGGAGATTGAAAATACCATGGCTTGGAGGTTCTGGCAAGATGGTGGACTAGGCAGAAAGACTGCACAGACCCTCTTCAACAAAGAAAAAGGAAACCAATTAAAACAGACACAGAAGATAATCCTGGACCCCTGAGCCTTGAAGGGAAGGATATAGAAGTGGACTAAACCACAACTAGCAGAAGAATTTGCAT
>NW_006921870.1:1271263-1272579 GCF_000298275.1 Orycteropus afer afer
CATTTATGCAAAACCAACAGCCAACATTATTCTCAATGGAGAGAGACTGAAACCATTCCTCTTGAGAACAGGAACTAGACAAGGATGCCCACTATCAGCACTTCTATTCAACATTGTACTGGAAGTCCTAGCCAGGGCCATAAGGCAAGAAAGCGAAATCAAGGGCATCCAAATTGGTAAAGAAGAAGTCAAACTATCCCTATTTGCTGATGATGTGATCCTATACCTAGAAAACCCAAGAGAGTCAGTCAAAAACCTACTGGAACTAATTGAGAGATTTAGCATGGTAGCAGGATATAAGATCAACATCCAAAAATCAGTTGGATTCCTCTACACCAGAAAAGAGATTGCTGAAAAAGAAATAAGGAAAATAATACCATTTACAATAGCTACCAAAAAAATAAAATACTTGGGAATAAATCTTACCAGGGACACAAAAGACCTCTACAAAGAAAATTGTAAAAAACTACTTCAAGAAACCGTAAGAGATCTACATAAATGGAAGAACATTCCATGCTTGTGGATAGGAAGATTGAACATTGTGAAAATCTCAGTTCTACCCAAAGCAATCTATACATTCAATGCAATCCCAATCCAGATCCCATCAACATTCTTTAGGAATATGGAAAAACCAAACACTAACTTTATATACCACTCCTCGGAAGGAAGGTTGGGCAATCTCCTTCCGTAGTGATACCGCCTCAGAAACCCAAGGAGGGGTCGCTATGAGTCGAGTCCATCTCGATGGCACACAACAACAACAACAACTTTATATGGAAAGGAAAGAGACCTTGGATAAGCAAAGCACTATTGAACAAAAACAAAGTAGGAGGTCTCACATTGCCGGATCTCAAAACCTATTATACAGCCACAGTAGTCAAAACTGCCTGCCTGGTATTGGTTTCATGACAGATACATAGACAAATGGAATAAAATTGAGAACCCAGAAATAGATCCATCGACCTATAGTCAGCTCATCGTTGACAAAGGGCCAAAATCCATTAAATGGGGAAGAGAATGTTTAATAAATGGTGTTGGCAAATATGGAGATCCATTTGCAGAAAAATGAAAGAAGATCTGTACCTCACACCATATACAAAAACGAACTCCAGATGGATCAAAGACTTAAATGTGAAACCTAAAACTAGACAGTTCCTCAAGGAATATTTAGGGGCAAATTTATGGACCCTGATATATGGCATAAATAGACTATCAAACATAACTCAAAATGTACAAACAGCAGAAGAGAAACCAGATGATTGGGCCCTTCCAAAAAATTAAATTTTTATGTGCTTCCAAAGACTTCTCCAAAAGAG
>NW_006921870.1:1273247-1299092 GCF_000298275.1 Orycteropus afer afer
TGGATGAACTTGGAGGACATTATGCTGAGTGAAATAAGTCAATCACAAAGGACAAATATTGTATTAGTCCATTATTGTTAAAGTTAAGGAAAAGTTTATCTATAGAAGGAAATTTTCTTTGTTGGTTACCAGGGGTAGGTGGGGAGGGGAGGGAACGCTGTTAGATAGAAAAAAAAAAAAGTGATCTCTCCACACTCCTTTGTGCTTCCTCTGTGGCAGCTCACTGTCATGACACTCACCCTGTTAAGTGTCATTGCCAGTTTCATCATCACTCAAGCTAGCCTGTAAGCTTTCAAGGGCAGAAATGGTATCATTTCTTCATAAGCATTTGTGGATGGAGGGGTGGGTGGATGGATGGATGATAGACAAGTGAAATGAATGGATGGAATGATGGGATGGTTGATGCTGGATGGGATGGATGGCTGGATGGGTGGATGGATGCATAGGAGAGGGACAGATGGAAGAATGGGTGGATGGGTGCATGCATGCATTCATATTTCCCAAGATAACTCATCCTTCTCCCAGAAGCTGAGACTGGAAAAAGCACTTGCTTATGCAGACAGAGCTACCAACCTCTCTCAATGTCTCATGCACACACATTGGGTCTTGGCCTTGCTGACCTTCCCACAGACTTTTATGACACCCACCTTTCAGGACAGTCCTGCAGACATGTGGGGACTTAATGGCTGGTACCTCTGAGGCTGCCTTCTCCAAACTGAGTGGCCCATCTTCCCCACTTGCTTTCCACAAAGGGATGTATCTTCTGCCTGGCTGCCCCCTCTGAACATGCCCCAGCTTGTTCCTCCTCTTTTCTCAAGGAGCTCAGCTGCAACATATAGATGGTTCTGAACAAGTGGAGGCAGCAAAGGATCTCCTTCCTTCTGGACTCTATGACTTAGGTATTATGATCTGGGAGGACATTTGTTTCACAGGGACTAAGCTCCTGACAGCCATAGACCGTGGAACATCGTATCTTCTGATGTGGCCATGTATAACTTACTTTTTGACCCAAGTGTTGTAATTGACGTTTATTCTTAGTCAAATTCACTTTGCATGATTCCTGTGTGACAAGATCATTTTGATTCTGAGTCAGCCAGTGGCATACCCATTGCTTTCAGTCATCTCCCCCTTGGCCCAGCCCCCGCATTCTGTTAGCATTTTCCACCTGGAGAGGCCATAGCAGGGGTGCAGCAGGGCTCTCACCTCATCTTTGATGAAGGTTAGGGCAGTGTGATCTCCTCATGAAAGTAGGTGTCCAAGTAAGGCCCCAACCCTCTTATTCTCCTCTAATTTTTTTTTCTATCCTTTGCTTTCTCCTTTATCTTGGGCATGTCCTCCTCCTGCCAGAAGCCTCCCATGAACTCTACTCCAATTTTCCCCCAAGAATCATAGAAATATGAAAGAGGCAGTGTATTTTATGCTTTAGAGATGGGGAAACTGAGGCAGGTAGAGAAATATGTCTTGCTAAGGTCTCACAGCTTATCAGGGACAAGATTGGATTCCAACTCTGGTAGTGCAGGAAGGGTACATAGTGGTTATACATAGGATCCAACTGTGTTCTCACAAGCTGGCAGCCTTGGACAATGTCCTCTCTGGGTTTAGTGTCCCAGATGTGAAATGTGGAAAGTACTGGAATTTACCTTACATCGCACAGGTGTTATAAGAATGAAAAGAGGTCATCCATGGGAAGTATGGAGAACATGGCCTGAAACATGGCAATGGACATCATTTCTGCTTACCTTGACTATGACGTGCTGACACAGTACCAGCACTTTCCACACACCATAGTCTTTCTTCTTCACAAGGACTTGCTACTTTGGAAAGCCTCGTTCCCTTTTTACTGCTGGGAAAACTGAGACTCACAGAAGAAAGTCAGGGGTGCTGTACCTCCAGACTAACCCTCCAAAACAAACTATCCTCAGTATGTTCTATTGAACAAGCCTTGGAGACAATCCAACATCTGGTCACTGTCCACCTGCTTCCAAGCCCATGACTATGTTAACTCTCACTTTTCCTCCAATACATTCTGAACACTGCTCATGCCAGACACAGTTCTGGGCTCTGGGGAGACAGCAGGGAGTGGCACAGACAAGGCCTCTGCTTTTTCTGTCATTAAGAGATTAGACTGACCCTCAGCCAATCCACATTACTGTCTTTCCTGGGTGCCCATCTGTGCCCCTGAGAGAGCTGGACCAGAAGCAAGTAAAAAAAATATATGAAAAGAATTCCAAAAATAATAGTGCTATGAGGAAGACAAACAGGATAATGAAAAGATGCGACAAAGAGGTCCATTTCTTTAGGATGGCCAGGGAAGACCTCTCAGGAGATAAAATTTGAGGAAAGAGACAAATTGTGGCTGTCTGAGGAAATAGATTCCAGGCAGATGAAACAGAGGTGCAAAGGTCCTGAGGTAGGACCATGTTTGGCATGTTCAAGGAACAGCAGAGAGGCCAACATGGCTAGAATGGACTGGAAGGGGCAGAGAGGTGGAGCTGAGGCTGACATTAAAGAAGATTGCCTCCATGGGCCAGGTCAGCTCTTCCAAAGCATGGGATGTTGTGTTTGAAGGAGGGGATGAACATAGCACAAGTCACTTTTATGACAGGATATTTTGAATATCAACTAATACCAAAACTTAAGCATTAAAATGCACACAATTTAGACAAGCAATTTTGCCTTGAGAGCTTGGTTTTAAGGAAGCAGTTTTAGATCAAGACCAAAATTTAGCCCTAAGAGTGATCAAAAACTCAAAAAACAAATCCACTGCCATTGAGTCCATTTCAACTCATAGCAACCCTTTAGGGCAGAGAAGAACTGCTCCTGTAGGGATCCCAAGGCTGTAAATCTTTACAGAAGCAGACTGCCACATCTTTCTCCCACGGAGCAGTTGGTGGGTTTCAATCGCCGACCTTTAGGTTAGCAGCTGAATGCTTAACCACTATGCCACCAGAGCTCCTGCAAGAGTGATCAGGGGCAAGTTAATTACAGCAGTGAAATCCTGGAAAAATATCTACATGCACATTATTACATTATGCCAAAGTCATAGAACAGTATATGGTCATGTGAAATGATATGTTTGAGAAATATTTCACAGCATGGAAAGATGTGCACAATGTGTGGTTAGGATGCAATAGCAAGATTCTAAATAGCATGGTCCAAAAGAGAAAGACTAGAAATGCTAGGAATCACCTCTGTGAGAGGGATTGCAGGCAAGTTTCATTGTCTTCCTTTGGCTTTTCTGGGCTACCTGGCCCAACCCATTGCCATTGAGTCGATTCCAACTCATAGTGACCCTATAGGACAAAGTAGAACTGCCCCATAGGGTTTCCAAGGCTATAAATCTTTGTGGAAGCAGACTGCCCTAACTTTCTCCCACAGAGCAGCTAGTGGGTTCGAACTGCCAACCTTTTGGTTAGCAGTCAAATGCTTTAACCACAGCACCACTATCTAAGCTTCCTATTCCCCTAAAATTACTTTAATTCATTAGTCAATGTTTAAGTTACATGGAAACTTTAAACAAATGCATGACTTTGAGTTTCTACAGCCTAGATGGGATTTAGAATGGTGGGTGCTGGCCCATGGCTCTGTGGTTAACACACCAAGCTACAGCCAAGTCCTCTAACAGGACACATTGGGAGGAGTCCTGTTCTGCCCTGAGCTGAGTCCAGCAGCATGACCTGTCCAAAAGGGATCAGGGTAGTAGAATCCATATGCAGATGCCCTCAGGTGCTTACCCCAGGGCCAAGTGCTGCCCAACACCACCTCTCTTCATCTCCCCAGCAACCCAAACACCATAGTCTAATGCTCTCAGAGAAGGGAGCCAATCCACCAGGCCTCACAGCTAACTACACAGAGACAAAACTTGACTCAAACTCAGGCCAGGCAGACTCCAGAAGATATGTAATCAGATGAGGGCACTTGTCCATTCAGCACTGATCAGCTCCCACCACATGCCAGGCTGGGTCAGGGCAGCTCTACACAGACTCTCACCACAAACTCATGATGGGAAACTAGGCACAGAGAAGTTTAGCTTTTTGCCAGAGACCAAACAGCCTGTAGGTGGTAGAGTCCAGGCCTCAGACTCTCCACTGCAAGGGGGGCAATCCAGAGGGAGCTGAGCAAAGAGATTCTCCTATCCTTAGGAGTATAGTGGGGATTCTAAGCCAGTTATGGTGGTCACTCCCTTCCGGACACCCCATCCTCCTGCCTAGATCTCCCCACAGACTGAGGGCCTTGGGTTGGGCTTGTCAAAGGTCTCCACTAGAGAAGTTCTCCTTGACATCAAGTCCTAAGGGAAGCCCAGAGAGGGGCAGTGACTTGCCCAAGGTCCCACAGCATTCCAAAAGCAAGGCAGGATCCATGGGCCTCCCATCACCAGGCATGATGGGCTAGGACAAGGCAGTTGTCAAGGAGAATGAAGGAGAGAGAGAGAGCCCTGCATCTTCCAGACAAGGAGAGATTTCTCACTCCTGGAAATCACATCACTGCCAGGACATCAAAGGCCCCGGAGTCACTGTCCCATCCTTTATGACCTCATCTATTGGCTGAGCCCCAGCACAGCACCTGGGGTCTAGAATCAATACAGCCTGGCAGGGCCTGAGGCCTCTTGTCTTCTTGTCCCCTCCTCACCCCACTGCCATAGCCCTGCCCAACAATCAATCCACCTGCCCACCTCCCACCTCAGACCTGCTCCATGGAGCCACAACTTCTCACTGCAGGCTAGGAGTCAGCTCTGAAATTTGCAAGGAGCTAAATTAAAAAGTGTTCCCCTCCCCAGTGGTTCACCTGCATTGAGCTCACAGTGAGTGGCTAGGAAGGAGTCAGCCCCTCCACTCAAACCCTGACCTCTCCCCACTCTTCTCCCTCTGCATTGGACACAGCTCAGTGTCTTCGTGTGTCAAAAGGGATAGTGAATCCAACTTATAGTGGCCACAAGCATTCACAGTGCCCAGCAGATAACAGGCACTTAATAAATGCTAAGTGCCTCCTCCCTTTAATGTGAATGCTGAACAAATCATGTTCAGGCCATTATCACATTTAATATCTACCCACCAGCCAGTCCTCAGAAGGAAGATGGGGCAATCTACTTCCATAGTGATACTGCCTCGGAAACCCAAGGAGGGGTCGCTATGAGTAGGGTCCGACTCGATGGCACATAACAACAACAAATGTTGGGGATTAAGGCCTCCATTTTATAGATGGAAAAGTGGAGGCTAGGGAGGGTCATGGTAGAAACAGGTTTTGAACCCAGTTCTTTATGACTTCAAAAGCAGCCTGTGGCTATATCTCAGTGCCTGGGCTAGAGGCATCATAGAGACTATATCACCCAACTCACTCCCCTATTTACAGATGGGAAATCAAGGCTCAGAAAGGTCAAGAGAGTGGCAGAAGGTCACAGAGCAAGTTAGAAACAGAGGCAGTCTGAACTTGGTGTCCAGAATCCCAGCCAGTGGGTATCTTGGAGGCCTGAGGCCAGGAGGACCTGAGACAAAAGGATGTTTTGCCAAACAGTCCCCTCCCTCAGCAGGCACCCACTAACCTGATCCCAAAAGCATTACTAGGTGCCTACTGTGCACCTAGCATGACTTCCTTCCTGCTCTTGCCAAGCCTTCCAGGGGATTGCTCCCTCTGTGTCTTGTTTTGCCAAGATACCAAGGCTTTTCCAGGTCAAGGACCTGCTCAGATGCACTCCCTGTTGACCAGGCCATTCCAGCTTCAGAACATCAGCATAGGTTGTGCTGGAGGGAGCTACAGAGATTAGAACTAGCAGCAGTGGGGTGCTGTAGAGTCCAAGCTTCCAGCTCTAGGCACAGGCAAAGCCTAATGTAAATGAGAGAAACAGCTCAGCATGGGCAGACTATCGAGAGTGGTGGGGACTGAGGTGAACAGCACATGTGTCCCATCAAAAGGGGAGCCCTTCCAGCTCCATCCAGTTGCTGCTAGGTAGAAATGGCAGTTGCCAGAGCTTCTGGGTTGTTATGTTGTTTTCAAAAGAATCAACAACTCCAAATTTGTATTTACACTCTCTTGACTGAACCCTTTAAAACATTGTGTCTGAGACCATACCAAGCTGCAGGCTGGAGACAACCAAGGAGCATGTGACAATGCAAAGGGCACCAAATTGTGGTGGCACAAGATTAGGCCAGGGTGTATATGGGAATCATCAAGGGCCATCTGTGCACTGAGAAGCCAGGGAGCCATCACAGAGCCCGAGAGAAAAATACTATTTAGGGCCTAGCTCAGAACTTCTCTCCTCTGTAAAACAGGCCTATCAGTCAGTCTCACATGGTGATTGAGCAACACCTCCTGGATGCTCCAGGCTCCAGGACAAATTCACCATTGACTTTCTCCAGCTTCTGGGTGGGAATGCATCCCCAAGTGGTCACCCTTTCCCTGTGAGGTTGGCATTGGGTCAGGAGAGCACTATGGGGCAGGGACCATCACCATGGCACCCTAAAGCTGATGAAACCCCCCAGGAGCTTCCCTAAACTTGAAGAAGTGGCTGTGGGTGTGGGTTAACTTCTGATGTCTTTGCTGGCACCTTCCTTTTCTCTCTCCAACCCAGAAAACAAATAGGAGGGCCGGGGTGGGAAGTGACATAACAGGGACAACCTCAAATGTGCTCTGGTTTGGGGTTGGAGGAGGGAAAGTGTTCTGGTTACCTAGTGCTGCTCTGACAAGAATATACCACAAATGGGATGGCCTTAACAAACAGGAGTTTATTATTACAATTTGGAGGCTTTAAGTCCAATTTTAAAATGCCAGGCTCTAGGGGCTGGATGAAAGCCCCTCAACCTTGGGGTCCAGCTCTGCCTCCTGCTCCTGGCCCACTGGAGCTAGAGGTGATTCTTCACTCAGACAGCTGCTGGCTGCTGAGGCTGAGAAGCCCCAAGGTTGACAAGGAAAAAAGCACAGTCCCGATGTTACCAAACCACATGGCAGACCATTAACTTAAGTCCATCGTAAGTTCCACGGTCAGCAGAGCATAACATGCTGCTGAACAACAACACGGCTACATGCAGGGTCCAAGTGTGCCATAAACTAGAGACCATTCCCAAGCCTTCTCCTTAAATACAGGAAGCAGACCATATCCCAAAGGCAGCTACTCAGCTGCTTGTGGTAGATCCCACCATGGAGTTGATTGCCAGTCTCATCACGGGGAATAACTACCACCAGCTGCCCAGCCACTCAACCAGGCCCAGCCAAGTTGACACACAAATATAACCACCACAGAAAGGAAAACATCCCCACCTTCAGCTATGTACATTTACTCACAGCACATTTCTCTCACATACTGAGACATCCCCCCAAAGCTGTCCTCCAAGGCTGGAGGACTTGGAGTGGGCATTTCTGGTGAGGGTGGTTCTAGATGTGGGATGGAGGGAAGAGGAGGACAACCTATGGGGAACCCAGCCACCACTACCTCATCTGTATCCTCCCCAGAGCAGCCAGAGGGGCCCTGTGAAAACCTAAGTCAGATCCCATCCCCCAAACTCTACACCCCCACACCCCTCACATACACACACACACACACACACACCCTGCTCAGCACCCTCCATATCTCCCACCTCAACCAGAGTAAAAGCCTAAGTTCCTACTGGGGCTCTGACACCCCACATGATCCGGTCTTGTGGCCTCTCCATACTCACCTCATACAGCTTGCCTTTCATGCTGTCTGTGCCACTCTGCCCAACCTCTGGAACTCTCACATGCCTGGACTGCTCCTGCCTCACAGCTTTTGCCCTAGCATCCTTCTGCCAGGCACAGCCATCTCTCAGCTATTCACTTAACTGCCTCCTTCCCCTTTTTCCAGTCTTTGCTCAAATGCCACCTTCTCAGTGCATCCTTCTGTGACTACCATCGGAAGCTGCAACCCCAGACATCACTGCCCATGTGTTTTCTGTTGGTATTTCACCTATCACACACCATTTTACTAACTGACTTGTTTGGTAAACTGACAGTTCCCCCACTAAAACACAGCCCCACCTGGTCAGGGGCAGGTATACCTTCTTTTTTGCTATATCCCCAGTGCCCAGAACAGTGTTGTACACATAGTAGTGCAAATAAATATTTGAGTCACAACAGCAAGGACCTCAAGGTGGAAGCTGGAGCCTGACCCTGGTGTTCCTCCCTCTGCACCACAAATTTGTTCTGGGGCGCCCCCCACCTCCCAGCTGTGGAACCATCCTTCAGTAGTCTACACAGACAACTTCTGCATTAAAGAGAGCAGGCATTCCTGGGCGCCCCTCCTGCACTCCGCCTGAGGCTCCAGTGCAGCAGGCACATGTGTAGACAGGCCAGCATGATGGGATTCCAGGAACGAAGAGCAGCCCGCTGGGTCTCGGAGAAACTGGCCACTGTGGGGGCACTGCTGACCCCCAACCCTGTGGGGAACCCCAAATCTGCCATCTGTGGGGGACCCTGCTCCTCCACACACTCACACATACACACACTCACATACACACACCATTTGGAAGTTTTAAAATCTCAGAATCTTAGAATTTTGAAAAGTTGTTTATTTCAATATAGCCCATGTTCTGTTCTTGAAAGTTTGGGACATGACAAATTGTACATTTCCAGACCTTGAGACCCTCCATAGTCAATGCAGAAGGCCCCACAAGATCATTCTATGGCTGAGTCAGCTGGTCTAAGGCAAGAGCACTTCTGCCTTTGTTCAGAGCAGCAGGATTCCTGATGATTAGCTGGCACCCAGAATGAAAACCTCATTCCCCAGGCTCTCTTGCAACTAGGAGTGGCCATATGAGTACACTCTGATCAATGGATGCAGCTAAAGTGTCTTGCATCTGTTTCCAGGAACTTATCCCAAATGATGGCTGATACCCACACTTTGTTCCTTTTTCTTGTCCCATCCTTCCTCCATCTTGCTGCCTAGAACTCAGATGTGATGTCTGGGACTCTGGTAGTCATCATGGACCACAAGGACAAGCTGTCTTCTTGAGGAATCAAAAGGAGGCTGTACACCTGACCTGTACCACCTACTTCTGGGCTTTAATGTAAACAAGAAAAACACCCTTATTTTGTTTAAGCCATTGCTCTTCGGGGCTTTTATTTACAGTCAAACCTACTTCTAACTGACACACAGTCCAATTCTCTTAATATCTCTGTATTAAATGGAAATATCTCATTATATGGAAAAACTGAGACCTGAGTCACAGTGATCTGGGTGAGGTCAGACAATGAGTCAGGGCAGAACTGGGGCAGAATGGAGGCATCTGCCTTATCTTCTTGTGAGCACCTGGGCTTGTTCCTCTGATTTCTGATATAAGAGGCTCACAGGCTCTCTTCCTCAAAGGTCACTTAGGTTAAACCTTGTCTTGTTCCCATGCATGAGATAAGGCCATCAGGAGGCCTGGGCCCTGACATGGTTGCTGTGTGAGGTTGGACAAGGCCCTCTCCTCTCTGGATCTGTATGTGCTTCTGCCACCACAGTTACTTGTTTCCATGTCTCCATTCATGAGGAATCCTGGACTCTGGTTCATTCTTATATCTTAGGATTTATATCTCATCCTTGTATCTCAGGATTCTGGCCCAAGGTTCTGTATTACACAGCATCCCAGCAGATGGTCATGCAGGTGCTGCTTATATACCCCAGGCTACAGGGAGAAGACTTCCTGCCCCAGAGCACAACCAGCACTGTGAGCTCTGACTTAAAGCCTAGGACCTGGGTCCCACCCTGCCCTGGACTCACCTGGGATAGCCCAGCAGAAATTGGGGCCACCAATGGGACCACCACCCTGAGCTGCTCCTCCCCCAACCCCTGGGCGAACATTGCCTTGCCACACTCTGAATTCCACACCCAAGAAGAAATCTGGGCAGGAAGGAGAAGAGGAGGAAGTGCAAGGGGTTGGGGACCAACTCAAGATTGAGTTTTTATCTTACTGGACAACAGAGCTGCCAAAACTCACCAAGGCCTTGCACAGCACATGGCTCCACATGTACTGAGCCCTAGTTGTACACTAGGGTACAGAGTGCTGAGTCCTTTCCATCCATTAGCTGTGTTCATTTTTAGAACAATCTTCTAGGATATGCCCAATAATTAACCCCATTTATAGACAAGGACACTGAGGTGCAGAGAAAGTTTACCCGGGATCAATCAGCTAACAAGGTCAGATTCAACTGAGGGGTGTCCCACCCGTGCACTTTCTACGACCGACCCTGCTCCCTGGAACCCCAAGCAGACCTTCATGAGGTGGGAGGTCTGAGGACTCATCCACCTCCTCTTGGCACCACTCCCACATCCCTCCCAGTCCCCTTCAGCGCTAGAAGACTCCAGCTTGCAGGGAAATTATGAATAAGGTGAAAGAAAGTTGTCCTGGCCCCATGCATGCCTTAAGTATTTAAATTCTTTTTCATAATTATCTCAAATAGTAATTATTGCAGGAGCAGATGTGCTTATCGCAGACAAGAAACCACCTGCCTTCCCATTTTTGTCAAAAGTGGAAACATTGACATTATTTTTGCGATTCGCTTCAATAGCTGTTTTCACTGTAAATACCACCTTAACCACAAGAAAAATACTCTGGGAGACACTGTAGGTATTTGAGGTTTGGGAGAAATTATTCCAAGAGGGCTGCAGGCATTCCATGAGGACACAGAGAAAAAGGAGCATGGAAAACTTCTTCTCCTCCAATCTGAGGGGCAGGACACACTTGCCTGAATGAAGTTTAAGACTCAGATGGGGAGGTTAGCACACTGTACTCCCTAACTCCCTTCCCCTTTCTCTGTCTTCAGCCCAGCCCCATTATCACCTCTCCCACCTCCCCTGAGCTGCCACGTGCCAGAAATGCCTCACTCGCCCCCAAAGAACATTGATATGTTCAAAGCTCTGATCAATGGATGTGAGGGGCTCCCACTCCCATAAGAAGTTTAAAGAACTCAAAGGTTAGAATTCAGGCTTTCAAGAACCCAGGGTTCTAAGACCTGTAGGCTTCAAGTCCCACAAGGTCTGGCCAAGGGGAGTTTGGAGCAAAGAGCAGCATCAAGGGCTACAACCTGAAAATCTGCCTGCCCATGAGTCTCTTCTCAAGGAAGTACGTGGAGGATGGAGGCATGAGACAGAGCACTCCCCCTAAAAGCTGGCTTGTCTAGAAGGAGAGTGACCTCCTGGAGGTATTCAAACAGGGCTTAACTTGTGAGGAACAGTGCCAGCATGGAAGAGAGGTTGGGACAGGAACTGTGACAGAGACACCCCTATGACGTGGTAGGACAAGCTGGGGCCAGGAAGCCAGCATCTCAGATTCTAGTCCTGTCCTACCTGCCATGGGGTGGCCTTAGCTAGGCTGCTAGCCTTCTCTGGGCCTCAGCATCCCCATCTGTCAAATGGGCAGGCAGCTTTGGAGGGGACTTCTGGACTCTTGTTTCCAGTGAGTATGAGTTGGGCAAATACCTCCTCTCAAACCTCAATGTTCTCATCTAAACAGCAGATCTCTCAGCTCTAAGCTTCGGGTCATAAATGTTATTGTCATTACTCTCAGTTACTACCATTGAGCACTGACTAAGGGCCAGGCACTATACCAAGTACCTGGCATGCATTATATCGGTTTTCTTGGGCAATCATATCATCATCTCCACACCACAATCCTATCATCATCTCCATTTTACAGATGGAGAAACTGAGGCTCAGAGAGTATAAGCAACTTGTCCAAGGTTGCACATGCCTGCAAGCCAGCAATGTTACTATCCTTTAGGCAGGGATCCCAGGTCGGAGTCTTCCCAAGGATCACTGAGCACCTACTATGTACCCTCCTGATATGGAACTCTGATTGTTCCCATTTCTCGGATGTGGGCTTTGAGGCTCAAGGGAGATTCACTTTAAGTGATGGACTTGGATTTTGGCAGGCACTTTTCCAGCTCATTTGGAGAGAGGGACTTGGGGAGGGAGAAGCAAGGAAGGGTACAGAGGGCAGGGCGGGGTGGGTCTGGCTGCCTGAATGTTTCCTGCTAAGATTTAGCCATCAGCACTGCCCTCCATCCCAACTATGTTCTCTGGTGCCCCTGTGTGGTTGATCGAGTTGATGCACCCTTTCAGAGCCATGCACCTTTGGGCCGGAGAGCTAGCTTGAGTTCAGAGAGATGGCTGGCCTGGGCAGAAGGAAGGAGGTTCTGGGACATGAAATGTGGGACACAGTCCTGGTCTCCAGCTTCTCTCATTACATCCTAGCCATGCCTGCTGTCTCACTGTTCCTTGAGCAGTCCCAGCACATTGCCAGCTCCCAGCCTTGTCACTTGCAGGTCCTTCTGCCTGGAACACATCCTCAGGCTCCCCACATTCAGATTCCCAGGCCTATGACACCTCTTCTGTATAACCTAGCCCCACATCACGCTCTGTACCCAGCCTTGCTCTTCTTTATGCTGGTCTCCACCTGTCTCAGTTTTCTAGTGCTGCTACCACAAGTGCATGGTGTTAACAAACAGGAATTTATTCTCTTATGGTTTAGGAGACTAAAAGTCTGAATTCAGAGTGCTGGCTCTAGGTACTGGGTGAAGGTCCTTCGATCTTGGGCTTCACCTCTTCCTCTTGTTCCTGACCCACTGGACCTGGAGACTTCTTCTAATTTGTGCTGACTGCTAAGGGCGACAAGCCCAAGATCAACAGGCAAAATGGCACAATTCCAAGATCAGCTGGCAACAAAGCAGGCGATTGCTTTAAGTTCATGAACTGGAGGTGAAGACTCAGCCAAATTTAGGATCCAAAATGTGCCAAAAAGCACGAGACCTTTCCCAAACCTTCTCCACATATACTGGAAGCAGGTCACACCCTGAAGGTAAATCCCCTTCATCTATTTAGCTGCTCACAGCTGATTCCACCATGGAGGTGATTACAAGCTCATCATTGGAAATAACTACATTCAACTGCCAAGCTACTCAAAACCATGGTCCAGCCAAGTTGACACACAATCTTATTACTACATTCCACTCCTTGTCAACTTGGGACTCATACAGATATTTTTCATTGGATGGCCTAATTTTCCTCCTAGTCCATCTGAGTGGGCAGCTCACACCCTTGGCCTGGCAGGCCACATTCTTCTACCCCTTGGGAATGGCAGCCCTGCCCCCCTCACTTTTGGGCAGTGGATATGGCCTCATCCCACTAGCACTCATGTACGGCAGCCCCACATGCAATAACCAAGTTGGTGAAGATCTGACTCTTTGAAACCTGGTAGAGTGTGGCAGTTCCACACTTTGAAACCCCAGAGGCCATGGTCCTACCCTTTGAGACTGAGGCAGCTCTCCTTCCTATCTTCCTTGTCTCTTCACTTCTACCGATTAATGCTCAAAGGCAACCCACTCCACCAGGAAGCTTCCTGACCAAAGGCACTCAACTTTCTCACTCCATGGGCCAGTAAGCTCCATCTCATGATGGTCTTTTCTACCAATGAGTGCCCAAAGGCAACCCACTCTTCCAGGAAGCCTCCTGCCCAAAAGGCATTCAGCTTTCTTGCTCCATGGGCTGGCAAGCCCATCACTCTTTCTCATGCTCATCTCTCAGCTCTGCTGCTGCCATCTCTCTGACAGTCTCTCTGCCATGGTCTCAGCACAGGGATCTCAGGTCCAAGGATACACTCCACTCCTGCTTCCACACTTTAAGTATCTGTTAGAGTAGCAACCCAGTCTCCATACAAATTTCTGTCTTAGCTTTCTAGTGCTGCTGTAACAGAAATACCACAAGTGGGTGGCTTTAACAAACAGGAATTTATTCTCTTATAGCGCAGAAGGCCAGAATTTATTCTTTTACAGTGCAGGAGGCCAGAAGTCTAAATTCAGAGTGCCAGCTCTAGGGGCTTGGTGAAGGCCCTTCAACCTTGGCCTTTAGCTCTGTCTCTTGTTCCTGGCCCACTGGAGCTGGAGGTTTCTTCTGACTTATGCAGCTACTGGCTGCTGAGGCTAATGAACCCACAATCAGCAGGTAAAAAGGCACAATCCCAACATCAGTAGGCAACATGACAGGCCACTGCTTCAAGTCCAGGAACAATCCCAAGATTGGCAGAAAATATGGCAGGTCACTAGTTCAAGTCCAGGAACTGGAGATGAAGACAGTCAATGCAGGATCCAAATGTGCCAAAAAACTAGAGGACTTTCTCAAAGCTTCTCCATATATACTGGAAGCAGGCCACCCCAAAAGGCAACTTCCCTTCAACTGATTAGGTGTTCACAGCAGATTCCACCATGGAGGTGATTACAATCTCATCATGAGGAATACCTACATCCAGATGTTAAGCCTTTCAAAAGCACAGCCCAGGCAAGTTGACAAATAACATTAGCTACCACACCACCTGACATCACATTATACATTTATTCACTTATGTGTTGACTCTCCGTTCTCTAGCAATATGTCAGCTCCAGAGTCTGGTACACAGGGGTTGCTCAGAAACAGCTGTTGAACAAATGACTAGTGCATATTCTCATCAAATGGCCATCCCAAGCTTGCTCATCTCCATGACAAGGAGTTCAGTCCCTTTGGTGCAGCTTGGCCAGGAGTCAGAATCAACTTGACAACCGGTTTTTGGATAACTAAAATGGGGAAACTTCCCCGCAAGCCTGGGTCAAGTTTCCCCAAGAGTCCAGGCCCTGCCCACAGATTTACCTGCCCCTCCTTCCCCAGAACAACAATGCAAATAATTGAGAACAGCAGTCGCAAACTCCTGAAGCTACTCTCCTTTAAGCTGAGCCACTCCATATCCTCACAGGATGGGGTCTCCAGGTGCCACTGTCCTACTTAGAGTCTTCAAAGGGCCTAAAACTGAGCACAGGACTCAGGGAGCTCTAAGAAGAACAGAGCAGAGCTGAATACTCCCTCCTTCATTACTTTGGTAATGTGACCTGACAGGAACAGTCTTTCACTCAACAAACATCTCCACACTGCTCTATGTTGGCACAGAAGAGTCTGCAATAATTAATTTGGCCTTGATATGAATGCATGGGAGAGAGGTAGGAACTCAGTCTCCCTCATTCCACCTACTTCTGTCTGGCCATGTGACCTTGGGCAAAAATCTCTTAGCCTCCTCAGACTTCAGTATAGTGTGAGGCTAGTGACAATGATCACACAGCTTCCTGGGAGATATATCTCATTGCTGTTGAGCCTGTGCCCACTCTGAACCTGTGCTTATCTAAGATTCCCCACCTGTGTGCTCCTTCCTGCTCCCCTTGCTGCTGCCTACCCCTCCCCTGCTTCCTAGGAGATGTCAGCTGCTGTCTCAGCAGGCAAGAGGAACATATGGTTTGCACAGGGGCTGTGCACAGGCCCAGGGGTCAGCCAGGGTTATCTGCCTTCCACCCACCCAGTACCCTTTCAAGATGCCGATAGCACTGTCATCATCCTCTTTTTGCAAGGAGAGAATGGCCTAGACCAGGTTCCCTCCACACACACACACAAACACACACACACATACACACACACTTCCCTCTTGCTGGTAACAAAGTTGAGGGAGGCAGCCACCCATATTTATTAAGCATCTGTTGTATGCCACTACCCATCCTGGACATATCTCCTCAGCCCTGCATAAAAGACAGGTGTGCCTCATTTTACAGGATGGGGTACTTCAGTTCAAAGTGTTCAGCAAGTTGCCCACAACTGTCAGGCTGGTCAGCATCTTCAGACCCACATTCTCATCCCTGTACAGGGATCATCTTCCGCAGCTCAACCTGCCAAAACCTTTTGTTTTCTTTTTTCTCTCCAGAAAGAGAAAAGTTTGGGTCAAATGTCTCTTTCTCAGCCCCTTATAGCCATCATATCCATGCTGCTGCATTTCTCACCTTCTAAGCCTCGGATTCTCTGAGCACCCAATTCTAAGCCTCTGGGTCTCTGAGCCCTCAATCAAAAACACTGTAATGAATGAATGATCATAATTAACAGTTCAGGTGCTATGCTTGGGATCTAAAGTGCACCAATTCCTCCAGCCATCACCACAATTCTGTGAGGTAGGCACTATTATTAACCCAATCTCCAAGGTTAGGAAACTGAGGAACAGAGTTTAATGCGCTTACCCCCAGTCACAGAGCTGGTAAGTGGAGAGAGAGGATGTGCATCCAGGTAGCCTGGCTCCAGAGTCTATATTCATCACCCTTACATTGTACTAAAATGCAGAATCATTGTGCAGAGGTTCAAAACTGCAATAGTACAGACACCTAAGAGAGTGTAAGGGTGATCAAATGTTCCTGTGGAAAGTCTGCAATTAAACCTCCACTTTTGATTTTCTGGGGAAAAACAAAAGGAAAAATACAAGTCTCAGGAGGGTGCTGAAAAATGGCTAGGCACCTATGCCCTCTGCAGTGTCGCCCAAGACAACTCCCTATCTTTGGGCAGCTGTTTCCCCTGAAAAGTGCATGGAGCAGAGGTTCTCTTGCAGAGAGGTACCCCCAGATTAGTTTTGGGACGTGGCGGGGTGGGGGGGCTGAGTTCCCCAACCCAGGTTCTGCTCACGTGGACACTAAGGAAGGAAGCTGAGGCAGTATTGAGGTGTTATTTGAGCAGGAGCGTCAGAGTCCCCAGGGCCAGTGTGGATGGCCAACCCAAGGGCAGGGGTGGGCGGTGCGCATGAAACAGGCCTTGGGCAGACTGGCTCAGTATGCGCCAGCCACTAACATCTTGCAGATTCACACATCTTTTCTGACAGCGCAGCGGCGCCCCCTGGCGGTGGCCGGCGGCGCGACGGCGTCCATTGCGGCCTTGGGCAGGGGCTATGCCTTCCTGAGGGTGCAGGGATGCCCAGGAGGCAGGACAAGGGCTCTCCCGGGGAAAAGGAAGAGGCTTCCGCGGGGTGGGGGCGGTCAAGGTCTGGCCAGGGAGTGGCTCAGGAATGGTGATGGGCAAGCAGAAGGTGGAGGGACAGGCTCCCCAGGGGGCTGCCCCACCTGAGCCTGTCTCCCCACCTGGTCCTTCCAGAGAGACCTGGCATCCTCCCTCCGCGGCTCCCTGCTGAGGCAGCAGGTTCAACCCTTTCAAGATGCTGCTGGACAGGAAAAAAGCCGCCACATTCGGAGTCAGGGGGTCATAGCCGGCTGGCAGCTCTGTTCAGGGGAAGGCATGAGCTGGGTTCCCCCTCCTAACTAACAGCCATGCTCAGCAGGCATGCTTCCCTTCCTGAATCACTAGGATCCTAATAGGGAACTTGAAGCAGAAGGGATTCTTCCACTGTACCCACCCTGAGGACTGCCAATCCTGCCTGCCTCAGCCAAACCAACATTCTGCCCAATAGGAGTAGGAGCAGAGAGGTAGGCTCAGTATTTCTTCTCGCAGCCATAGAGTCGATTCCAACTGATAGTTACCCCCACTGGGTTTCTGAGGTGGTAAATCTTTACTGAAGTAGATTTTTCCAACTTCCTTCCATGGGTGGCTCGGGGTTTGAACCACCAACCTTCTGGTTAGCAGTCAAATGCTTTAGGCATTGTGCCACCAGAGCTCCTTTCAGTATTTTTTAGGTGTAGGTTGGTGTAGTGCCTAAGGCATTTAACTGCTAACTAGAAGGCTGGGGATTCAAACCCACCAGCCACTCCTCAGAAAGGAGATTGGGCACTTCCACAGAGATACCGCCTCAGAAACCCAAAGAGGAGTTGCTATGAGTCGGATTCGACTCCGTGGCAGTAAGCTTGGTTTGTTTGTTTGTTTGTTTTTTAGGTTTTATGAAAACAAAGCTGTGTGCAGATGGAAAGGCTAGGGCTCAAGTGTAGAGAATGGGGAGGGGGTAACTTGCAAAAAGCCACAGTAGATTAGAGACATGCTCCTGGGTCCCAATGCCCCTAGCCCAAAATCCCTACCTGGGTAAAATTTGCCCTTTCATCATCTGCCCCACACACTGGTGAAGCACATGTAGGTTCTGGTAGGGTGGGGAGAATAACCAGAATGGGGCCCCCAAAGTCTTGGCCCCTGGCCCTTCAACATGCACAGACTTCACAGGCAGTGTCCTATCAAGAAACCAGGGAGCAAGTACCCCCAGAAGGCAGGCCTTGGATCTAACAAAGAAGAGAGGATGCTCCCTCTGCTGGCACCTGGTGCCTCCGTTTCCATGGCAACCTCTCTCCCTGGACAAAGCAAAGGCTCAGGATTACCACATCATGTCAGCAGGCTGCTAGAGGGAGAGAGCCAAGATCTCAGGGTACAGATAGGAAAATTGAGGCCAGGAGAGGGGCAGTGACTTTCTCCAAGTCACCGTAGTCCCAAGTTGTCCCCCATCATAGTAATCATCACATCACAGGGACCTCAGACAGTAATCACATAATTGAAAATACAAAGTAATATCAGCAAGTGAATGTGCCTTGAAGAAAAATACAAAAGGGTAAAATGACAGAGAATGATGGCCAGTAGGGGGAAGTGGGTTTAGAGATATGGTGGTTTGGGAGGACCTCCTTAAGAAGGTGACATTCAAGAAAAGACCTTAATGATGGGAGGAAAGGACTCTTATCAATACCTGGGAATAATGTTCCAAGCAGGAGCTCTGGTAGCATAATGCCTAAGGCACTTGACTGCTAACCTGAAGGCTGGCGGTTCAAACCCACCAGCCACTCCTCGGAAGGAAGGTTGGGAAATCCTACTTCTGTAGCGATACTGCCTCAGAAACCCAAGGAGGGGTTGCTATGAGTCGGGGCCGACTCAATGGCACATAACAACAACAACAACAACAACAATGTTCCAAGCAGAGTGCAAATGCCCTAAGGGGAATGTACTAAGTGCATGCAGGAACAGCAAGAAGGTCAACGTAAATGTGTGAGTGAAGGGGAGAGTGGAAGAGATGAGGTCAGGGAGGTGGGCAGGCACCAGAACTCATAGAGTCTTATATGCTGTGGTAAGGAATTTAAATTTATTCTGGGTGTGATGGGGAACCGTGGGGAGTAGGTGGTTTGAGGGTAGGCAAGTTATTTTAAATAATTGCTCAGGCAACAGTGAGACGAAAGGTTTTGAGGACATAAGGAATGTGGGTTGTGAGGACATCAGGGATGTGGGTAAGGGAGTAGGCAGAGAGACCAACTGGGGAAACCATTGCAACAAGGTGGTGGAACCAGGCTGGTAGCATAAAAAGTGGGGGAATAATCAGGTTCTGAAGTATTCTGAGGGTCAAGGACACAGTACTCTTCAGTGGTTTGGGTGTGGAGGGTTAGGGAGGAATAGAGGCAGGGGAAATGAGAGAGTTGTGGAATGTTCTGAGGGTAGAGCAGGTAGGACTCCCTGATAGTTTGCTTGTGGGGAGTGAGAGTAGAGGCAGGGAAAGTGGTCAGGTTTTGGAATATTTTGAGAATCAACTACACAAGACTTACCCATGATTTGAAAGTAAGGGTGAAAGGAAGGAGCACAACCACTCCAGGTTTCTAACTGAGCAACCATCTGTTATGCACCAACCCCCCACCCCCACTCCTACCCCCACCCCCACTTCCAGTCCATCTTGGCCTTGCCCTTCTCCCCACCCCCAAGTCATTTCCACTGCAACTCCAAGCATTCAGTTTGCTGCCAGCAAAACTAAAATTACCTCTTCCCTTACCTCTTGTTCATCTGAGACCTGGCTTGCTCCTGAGGAGGCTTGTTCTTCAACCCCCATGTCCAGAGGGACAGGTGGGAGGCAGTCCAGCAAAGACTAGGGAGGTTGGGGAAGGGGCACACCCCAAAAGCAAACAGGGTCGAACCTGGTGTAGCAAATATGAGAGGGGCCAGCTGGCAGACACAAGCAACCAAGGACACTACAGATGGACTGTGCACACATTATTGCCCAGGGGTGGCTGCTAAGATTATGTCCCTTCACAGCTGAGGAAACTGAGGCCCAGGGAAACAAGGTGTCCAAACCAGTGTCTCTCAGAGTAACACAGGACTTGAATTCAGGCCCCATCAGACAGATTATTTCACTTAACCACATAGGAAGGATAGGCTTCCCAGGGAGTCCCTGCCCCACAGCAGTGATGGGGCACTTGTGCTCACTCCACATTGAATCTAAAGGGAGGCTGGTGTCTCCAGTGCCCTCTGCTCCTCCTGCCACCACTACCCTGACCTGAGCCAGCCCCTGGTCCTTGGTCCCCGGCCCCATGCATAACAGCTCAGTATTAGTTGAAGGGTGTCTCCTGGTAGCCAGCTCTTGGGTGGGAACATCGAGACATAAATCTTGACAAGACTGACAGGTCTCCTTCCTGTCCTCACCCTTCCTGGAATGTTTGATGGGGTCAGAGTAGCTGGGAGGACAACCACATAAACCTTGGCCCCATCTGGGCCAGACCAACCTCAAGCTTCTGACCTAACAAATGGATGATAAGAGAATGAAGCTTGGCCCAGTACTGACCTTTTCAGGCTGAGAGAGTTGGAGCCACCAAGGGCTGAGCCTCAGTGGGGACCCTCAGGATTTATCTTGAAGCAATAATGAAGCCCCTCAGGGAGCATGCAGAGAGGAACATGAAGCTTTATGTGTATATGTGGGGTGTTGCAGCTCACAGCCCAGCCCAGCCTAGGACCACTCCCCCACCCCCACCCCCCACCTCCTATGGCAGCCACCACCAAAACACAGCCCTACTCTTGCCTTCAGCTCTAGCCCCAAGCCAGGAGGGTTCAGCAAACTTTCATACCACTTCAAGAGCTGGAAAGGATTGGGCCTCTCTCTCATCAAACACGTATAAATGGATCTACTTTCTTCTGTGTCTGGTACTACGTTATGGTTTATGTGAGTAAATCCTGAGGAGGGCTACCCTACAGGGATGCACAAAGCAGGGAAGGTGATGAAGACTGGACATTGCAGGATGAGGAGGAGTTTGCCAGACCCTCCAAATAGAAGGAACAGAATGGGGCAGAAGCATGAAGTTGTGAAGGAGCTTGGAGGGTCCTGGGAAGGGCCCATGACCCAGGCGGACGGGGTGCAGGAAACGGTGAGAGTGATGAGGTGATGAAGCTGGTGAGGGACCAGAATGTCAGGCTGTGGAGCTTGAGCCTGAGGCTGTGGGTGATGGGAGTACTGGTGGGCTTTACACAGAGGGGACAAGGGTCTTCTCAGAGCCAATACTTCCTATGCTGGCTCAGCCTTGAACATCCTCCTCCCACTCCAACATGGCAGGTGAGAACACTGAGGCTCAGAAAGAGCAAATGCCTGCCCACTCCCATGTGCCCAGAACTTCATGGCCCCTGTCTGGACCTAGGCAAAATATTAAATGCTCTGGGCCTCAGTTTCTGCTTCTGTAAAATGGGGATGATCACAGAAAAGAAGGTGAGTTTGCTGCTGCAGGAAGATTACACATGTACCTCAATGGTTTCCCTTAGAGGAGGCAGGGAAGACCCCTTGGCAGACCTCTTGCCCTGGGAATTGCCTGGTCTTGGTCAAGTCACCCCTGAGAACCAGAATGACCAGCCCAACATGGGGCTGCAGGTCAGGCATCTGCCAAAATGCAGGCTTCAGGGATCACAGCCACCCCACCCCAGCCCCCCACACAGTCACAGACCTCCATTGCAGATTCACTCCACCAGCCATCCCTGCTCCCATGTTCATCCCACAGGGACTCAGACAGGCAGGCACCACCTCTTATGCCCTGCAGGCCTCAGACATGGGGAAGTCTGGGCACTCAAGAAGCTCAACAAGAAAAAAACAAGATAGGCTCCCAAAAAAAAATCACCAAGACATATCATAATCAGACTTTCCAAACCCAAAGACAAAGAAATAATCCTGAAAGCAGCTCAGGAAAAACTAGAAGATACCTACAAAGGAGAATCAGCTTCTGATTTCTTCACAGAAACCATGCAGGCAAGAACATGAGATGACATACGTAAAACTCTGAAAGAAAAAAGAAATTGCCAACCAAGAATTATATATCTAGCAAAACTGTCCCTCAAATATGATGGCAAAATTTGAACATGTCCAGATAAACATAAATTAAGAGAATTTGTAAAAATTAGACCAACCTTACAAAAGATGCTAAAGGGAGTTCTTTGGATAGAGAATCAACAACAAGAGACAACAACCTGAGAGTCACACACATGACAACATCACCCAGAAAGCAAACCAAATATAGAAGTATCCAAACTAAAATAAACCTACAAGATGAAAGTAAAGAACCAGAGACATCAACCTGTAAACAAGGACAGCTGCAATGCAAAAAGGGAATAAATAGTGCAGTTACAGAACTTCCAAGTAGAGAGGAAGTCAAGATCATTTCAAGATAGAATGGACTGTTATAAACTTGGGAATAAAATAACAAATTACATGGTAATGTCTAAGAAAATTAATAAACCTTCTCATCAAAGTAAAAAAGAGGAAAATCCTAAAGATTTAGCAAACACTAAAACAAGATCAATGAAGGAAAAGATAACAAAATCCATTGAACTCAGCACAGAAAATTGTATGGAACAAAGAAATCAGCATCACTGTGAAAATAAAATACTTGGGAATAAAACTCAATAGGGACACAAAAGACCTATACAAAGAAAACTACAAAAGACTACTTCAAGAAACCATAAGAGATCTACATAAATGGATGAGAATACCATGCTCATGGATAGGAAGACTGAACATTGTGAAAATGTCCATACTATCCAAAGCAATCTATACATTCAATGCAATCCCTATCCAGATCCCATCAACAATCTTTAAGGCTATGGAAAAACCAATCATTAATTTTATACAGAAAGGAAAAAGACCTCAGATAAGCAAAGCACTATTGATGAAGAACAGAACAGCCTGCTATTGGTACAATGACAGACACAGAGACCAGTCAAACAGAATTGAGAACCCAGGAATAGATTCATCAACCTATGGTCAGCTGATTTGTGACAAAGGGCTGAAATCCATTAAATGGGGAAGACATTGTCTCTTTAACAAATGCTGCTGGCAAAATTGGATATCCATTTGCTGAAAAATGAAACAAGATCTGTACTTCACACCTTACACAAAAACTAATTCTACATGGATCAAAGACTTAAATATGAAACCTAAAACTATAAAGTTCTTCAAGGAAAAAATAGGGGCAAATTTAGGGGCCCTAATATATAGCATAAATAGAGTACCAAGTATAACCCAAAATGCACAAACAGCAGAAGATAAACTAGATGAATGGGACTTTCTAAATATCAAATTTTTATTTGTTTCCAAAGACTTCTCCAAAAGTGTCAAAAGAGAAACTACAGATTGGGGAAAAAATATTCAGCAATAACATATCTGACAAGGGACTTATCTCTAAAATTTGCAGAAAACTCTAATACCTCAACAACAAAAGGACAAACAATCCAATTAAAAAATGGGCAAAAGACATGAATAGACACTTCAAAGAGGATAGTCAGGCAGCCAACAAACACATGAAGAAATGTTCATGATCATTAGCCATTAAACTCACTGATGTTGAGTCATATCCAACTCAGAGAGACCCCTCCTTGGCTTTCCGAGGTGGTATCACTATGGAAGTAGATTGCCCAATCTTCCTTCCAAGGAGTGGTGGGTGGGTTTGAACTACCAACCTTCTGGCTAGCAGTCAAATGCCTTAGGCACTACACCATCAGAGCTCTTGCCCCAGCACTAACAGCAAAGTTCAACAAGACAGAAAATAGCAAATGCTGGCAAAGATGTGGAGAGATTGGGACTCTCATACACTGCTGGTGGAACTGTAAAATGATACAACCACTGTGGAAAGCAGTATAACAATTCCTTAAAAAGTTGGAATTAGAAATACCATTTGATCCAGCAATCCCATTGCTAGGTATATATCCTAAACAAGTGAGAGCCAGGACAAGAACAGATACATGCACACCCAAGTTCATCACAGCACTATTTACAATAGCAAAAAGATGGAAACAAAGAATCTGCAAAACACCACATAATGTGGATGAAGTTGGAAGATGTTCTGCTGAGTGAAATAAGTCAATCACAGAAGGACAAATATTGTATTAGTTCATTATTGTAAAAAGTCAATGAAAGGTTTATATATGGAAGGAAATTTTCTTTATTGGTTACCAGGGATGGGAGGGGAAGGGAGGGAATACTGTAAATAAATAAATAAATAAATTTTTAAAAAAGAAAGAAATCAGCACCACCACGAAAAAGCACATAACAAAATGAGAGCAATAATTTCATACCTATTGATAATTACCCTGAATGTAAATGGATTAAATGCACCAGTCAAGAGATAGAGAGTAGCATAATGGATTAGGAAACATGATCCATCAATATGCTACCTACAAGAGACATACCTTAGACACAAAGACAAAAATAGATGAAAAATCAAAGGTTGGGGTAAAAAAAAATATCATTCAAATGGCAATTTAAAAAGAGCAAGAAAAGCAGTATTAAGTTCTGATAAAATAGACTTCAAGGCAAAAATGAGCATACAAGACAATGAAGGACATTATATGATGATTAAAGGGTCAACTGAACAAGAAGACATAACCGTAATAAATATGTATGCATCCAATGAAAGAGCCCCAAAATACATAAATTAAACTTTAACAGAATTGAAAACTCCATAATTACAGTAGGAGACTTTAATACACCACTTTCAATGAAGGGCAGAACAACTAGTAAGAAATTCAACAAAGACAATTAAACACAATCAATAATCCAATCAACCAACTTGACTTCATAGGCATATACAGAACACTCCATGCAATAACAGTATAATATTTACAATATACTTTCTTTTCCAGTGCACTTGAAACATCCTCCAGAATAGATCATATGACAGACCACAAAGCAAGCCTCCATAAATTTAAAAACATCGAAATGTTGAGTAGCATCTTCTGAGATCACAACACTACAAAATTAGAAGTCAACGATAGGAAGAACAAGGGGAAAAAATCAAACGCATAGAAACTGAATAATGTCCTGCCTAAAAACTACTGGGTAATAGAAGAAATAAAAAATGAAATTAAAATATTCCTCGAATCAAATGAGAATGAAAACACAATATACCAAAATCCTTGGGAAAAAGGAAAAAAAAAAAAAGCAGTGCTCAGAGGACAATTTATAGCAATAAATGCACACATTGAAAAAGAAGAACTAAAATCCACACCTTAATCAAACATTTCCAACAATTAGAAAAAGAGCAGCAAAATAAACCTAGAGTCACCAGAAGATAATAAATAATAAAGATTAGCATAGAAATAAAATAGAAAATGCAAAAACAATAGAAAGATTCAACAACACTAGAAAGTAGGTTCTTTTAAATGATTAATAAAATTGACAAACTACTCAAAATGTAACAAAGGAAAAGGAGAAGAGGTAAATACCACAAATAAGAAACAAAATGGGTGATGTCACAACAGAACCACTGAAGTAAAAAAGATAATTACAGAAAACTATGAAAAAATGTACTCCAACAAATTTGAAAACTTAGAAAAAAAAATGGTAAAATTTCTAGACACTCACTCACTACCTAAACTAACACTGACTCAGGTACAAAATCTGAACAGACTCATAACAAAAGAAGAAACTGAACAGGTTATAACAGAACTCTCAACAAAAGTATGTCCAACTCAGATGGCCTCACTAGACAATTCTCCAAAACATTCAGAGAAGAGCTGACACCAATTCTACTCAAATTATTCCAGAATACAGAAAAGGAGGGGATACTACTGAATTCACTTTATGAAATAGCATAACCCTGATACCAAAGTCAGGCAAAGGTACCTCTAAAAAAGAAAATTTTAGACCAACATCCCTCAGGAACATAATAGCAAATATTCTCAACAAAATCTCCTACCCAATAGAATCCAACAACATATCAGAAAATAATAATAAATCATGACCAAGTGGGATTCATAACAGAGAATTAAGGATGGCTCAACAAACCTATAGATTGGGAAAAAGTATTTGGTAATAATATATCTGACAAGGGACTTATCTCTAGAATTTATAGACAACTCCAACACCTCAATAACAAAAA
>NW_006921870.1:1301072-1331459 GCF_000298275.1 Orycteropus afer afer
CATTGTGGTAAACTGTGGTCAATGTCATGAGACAAAGTATATGTGAACTGCTGTATGGAAAGTGAATTTGCTCTGTAAATCTTCATCCAAATCACAATAATAATTAAAAAAAAAAAAAGGATGGCTCAACATTAGAAAAACTACAAACATAATCCACCACATAAATTAAACAAAGGATAAGAACTACATGATCATATCAATCAATGCAGAAAAGGCATTTGACAAAATCCAATATGCGTTCCCTATAAAAATGCTTTAAAAAAAAAAGGAATAGAAGTTAAATTCCTCCACATAATTAAGGGCACATATGTGTGTGTGTGTGTGTGTGTGTGTGTGTTCAATATTAGTCTCAATGGAGACAGACAACAGGTACCAGACAAGGATGCCATTTATCATCACTCCTATTCAACATTGTATTGGACGTTGTAGCCAGAGAAATAAGGGAAGAAAGGGATATAAACTGGCAAAGAAGAAGTAAAACTCTATTTGCAGATGATATGATCCCATACATAGAAAAACCCAAAGATTCAGTAAGAAAATTACTGCAACTATTTGAAAGATTCAGCAAAGTGGAGGGATACAAGATCAACATACAAAAATCAGTCAGATTCTTCTACACTAAAAAGGAGATCTCCAAAAAGGAAATCAAGAAAACAATACTATTTACAACAACCACCCAAAAAATGTAGTACTTAGGAATAAATCTAATAAGAGACACAAAGAAAATTACAAAGCACTGCTACAAGAAAGGAAAAGCGAACTAAATAAATGGATGAATATACCATGCTCACAGATAGGAAGACTTAACATTGTGAAAATGTCAATACTACCCAAAGCTATCTAAAGTCTACAGATATAATGCAATGTCAACCCAGACTTCGTCAACATTCTTTAAAAAGGTGTGAAAACTAATCACCAATTTAATGTGGAAAGGAGATGCCAGATAAGCAAAGCACTACTAAGAAGAACATAGAAGGCCTTACATTCCCTGATCTGGAAATCTACTACACAGCTACAGTACTCAAAACAGCCTGGTACTGGTATAACAACAGACACATAGACCATGGAACAGAATTGAGAACTCAGAAGTAAATCCATCCACCTTGGGACAGCTGGTCTTTGACAAAGGGCCAAAACTCATTAAATGGGGAAGAGATGATCTCTTTAATAAATGGTGCTGGCAAAACTGGATAGGCATTTGCAGAAAAATGAAACAGGACACGTATCTCATACCATATACAAAAATGAACTCAAGATGGATCAAAGACCTAAATGTAAGACCTAAAACTATAAAGGAAAAATAGGGACAAATTTAGGGGGCCAAGATGCATGATAAAAATGCAGTATCAACCATAACTAAACACACAAACACCAGAAGACAAAGTAGATGACTTGGACCCCCTGAAAATTAGACACTGATACACACCAAAAGACTTCCCCAAAAGAGTAAAAAGAGAACCCACAGACTGGGAAAAAAGTGGGCAAAAACATAGTGGACCAGGGGACTAATCACTAAAATTTATAGAAAACTTCAACACCTTAACAATAAAAAGAAAAATAATCCAATTAAAAATGGGCAGAGGACATGAACAGACACAGACACTTCACCAAAGAAGACGTTCAGGAGGCTAACAAACACATGAAGAAATGTTTGTGATTATTAGACATTAAAGAGATGCAGACAAAAACAACAATGAAGTATCATTTCCCCCCAGTATTAATAGCAAAGTTAAAAAAAAAAAAAAAACAGCAAACACTGGTGAGTGTGTGGAAAGACTTGAGCCCTTATACACTGCTTGTGGGTTTGTAAACTGATGCAATGACTGTGGGAAACAGTATGGTGCCTCCTTTAACAGTTGAAAATAGGAATACCATATGATCCAGCAATCCCACTACTAAGTACATATCCCAGAGAAATAAGAGCTGTGATACAAATAGATATATTTACACCTATGTTCATTGCAGCATTATTCACAATAGCAAAAAGATAGAAAAAACCTAAATGCCCATCAATGGATGAATGGATAAACAAACTATGGTATATACACAATGGAATACTATGCAATGTTAAAGAATAATGATGAATCTTTGAAACATCTGATAATATGGATGAACCCAGAGGACATTATACTGAACTATATTACTCAATCATAAAAGGACAAACATTATATGAGATTACTATTGTAAAAAGTCAAGAAAAGATTTTCACACAAAAAGAAATATTCTTTGATGGTAACTGGGGTGGAGTGGAGAAAGGAAGGGAGGGTAAACGTCTAATGAGAGAGTTGTTGTTTTTAGGTGCCGTCAAGTTGCTCCAACTCATAGCGACCCTGTGCACAACAGAACAAAACATTACCTGGTTCTGTGCTAGCCTCACAATCCTTGCTATGCTTGAGCCCATCACTGGAACCACTATGTCAATCCACCTGGTTGAGGGTCTTCCCCATTTTACTGACCCTCTACTTTACTGAGCATGATATCCTTCTCCAGGGAATGGTCCCTTCTGACAACATGACTAAAGTAAATCACACAAGTCTGGCCATTCTCACTTCCAAGGAGCATTCTGGCAGCACTTCTTAGTAAACACACATTAACTTGGGTGAAGGCAATATACAATAAAGGAGCAGTCAGAAAAAAAATTATAAAGGCAAAGAAAGTCACTGGGAGGAGCACAAGAATTAAAGGCAACAAAAGTAAATACTATTACAAACACAATTCCTGCAATAAGAATAATCTATGAGTGGATTCAAAGATAGACATGCAAGCTGAACAGGTTTGGGAAGAAGAATGGGACTATACACATGAATTTATATATGTGTGTGTGTGTGTGTGTGTGTGTGTGTGTGTTTGATGGAGGGTATTTCTACATATGTATTTGTATATGCTGCAAATATATTGATGAACATAGTGGAGTGTAAAGGGAGTAAAGGTATGAAAACTTCTTAGCCATAACCTAACACCTTGAGTAAATCAGTCACTAGGTCTGGGAGTTTAGGACCATAGTCATGGGGGACAGCAAGGTGAATTGGCATAATATAGTCCACAAAGACAATGTTCTACATCCTCTTTGGTGAATAGTGACTGAGGTCTTAAAACCTTGTGAGTGGCCATCTAAGGGATAACGATTGATCTCTCCCTGTCCAGAGCAAAGAAAAGTGAAGAAAATCAAAAATGCAAGGAAACTATTAGTCCAAAGGACTAACAGACCACGTGAATCTGAGCCTCTACAAACCTGAGTTCAGAAGAACAACACAGTGTCCTGCTACCACTACCAACTTCCCTGAAATTAGAAGGTCCTGGGTAGAATGGAAGTAAAATGTGGAAAAAAACTAAAATCATAAAGAAGTCCAGGCTTGTTGGTAGGCTAGAATTGGTGTGTTAGTTACAGTTATATGTCAACTTGGCTGGGCCTGGTTTCGAGTGACTGGGCAGCTGGATGTAGTTATTCCCCAAGATGAGACTGACAATCAACTTCATGGTGGAATCAACTGAGCCTTAAGGATATGGGCTGCTTCCAGGATATAAGGAGAAGCTTTGAGAACAGTAAGGAGGTTTGCTAACATAGTGCCTAAGGCATTTGACTGCTAATCAGAAGGTTTGTAGTTCTAAACCCACCAGCCAATCTAAGGAAGGAAGACTGGGAAATCTACTTCTGTAAAGATTTACCACGTTGGAAACCCAGTGGAGGTTGCTTTGAGTTGGAATCAACTCCTTGGTAGCGCATGTGGTTTGTTTGTTTGTTTTTGAGAAAGATCTCGGAGCTCTTCTTGGCACATCTGGATCCTGCATTTGGCCAAGTCATCAGTAGCCTGCTATGTTGCCTGCCAATCTTTTTATTATTATTATTATTTTAAGAGCTTGTTTTACATTCAACATAATGCATACGTTTAGTTTCATTCCCCATTTGCCATGTCCAACCCTAACCCACTCTCCTCCCCTCCCTACCCTATAACCCTCCCCCTGTGCCCCTCATATTTATGCACTCCTGTTTGTCCTGCATTTCCTCAGTTTGAATGTTGTTCCTCTGGTGTCCCATGGTCTATTGCTCTAAGGGATGTATTACCATGTGGGTATCTCATCTTGAGTTGAGTGGTCTGTGTGTACATCTTGTTAACTATTGGGCTGAGAGCCTGCCCCTGGGGGTGAGTTTTATTCCAGGTGCAGAATGTATTCCAGGGCCATAGTACTGGGAGTCTCACCAGATTTCATCTGACCAGTAACTCTTGTCACTATTAAGTTTTTGGATTTTGTTCCATGTTTTCCCTCCCACTCTATCCAGGATCTCCAGATTTGATCCTTTCCTGAATGGTTGGCATTGGTAGCTGGGCACCATCTAGTTCTGGTCTCAAGGTCCATCATGTCTTAGGGCTGATTGCTTCTAAATGCCCCTCCCCTCCTTTTTTTTCGTTTTTCTTCAGACTGTTAGCTGCATCTTAGATGGCCTCTTGAGAGCTTTTAAGGCCCCAGTCACCACTCACCAATGTAGGATGTGGAGCAACGCTTTTATGTACTTTGTTGTGCCAATTGAGTCTGGTGTCCCCCAGTTTGCCTGCTGATCTTGTGACTCTTTCTGGACTTGAACTACTGGCCTGCCAAGTTGCTTGGTAATCTTGGGACTGTGTCATTTTCCTTGTCGATCTTGGGATTGTCAGTCTCAGCAGCCAGCAGCTTCATGAATCAGAAAAAGTCTCCTGCTCTAGTGGGCCTGGAACAGGAGGCAGAGCCGAAGCCCAAGGTTGAAGTGCTTTAACCCAGCCCCTAGAGCCTGCACTCTGAACTGGGACTTCTAACCTCCTAAACTGTAAGAGAATAAATTCCTATTTGTCAAAGTCATACATTTGGAGTATGTCTGTTATAGCAGTACTAGAGAACCAATACATGGTGGAAATCCTCTCTAGGCTATGACCCTTATATCCTTAGATATAAGGATATCTAAGGGACCCTTATACCCTTAGATATCCTTTGGACCTGGAACTGAACTGACCCCATGGCTCAATTTTCAGCCAAACAATAGACAGGTATGCAAGGTGAACAATCACATCAGTGAGGTATGTACACCTTAGAACAATCAAACATTTGAGATCAGAAAGACAGAAGTTGCCCAAGGACAAAGTTCAGAAGGCTGGGAGCGTTAGGAAATGAGGAGGAATGGAAATGAAAACTGCAGGGAGGAAGTGAGATGAGTGATGTTACATTGATGGAAAACTGATTTGCTCTGTAAGCTTTCACTCAAATCACTATTTAAAAAAAAAAAAAGTTAAAAAAAAAAAAAAAAAGACACAGCTAATGCTACTATGTCATCTTGTCTGTGTCCATAATTAAAGGAATGGTTACATTTCTACTAGAGGATAACAAGCTAAAGTTATCATTTTTTGGCATCCAAGATCAAAGACCTCCTGATATCTTTCCAGATAAGTTTTTCTAGGAGTTGCTCTGGGACTCAGTCTGATGACCACCTTTCCTGTCCTGCCCTTCCCTGCCCAGTTCAGGCCAACACACCACCACCACATCGCACTCTGTGTGGCCACCCACAGCCCCCATACTCCACCACTAGGTGTCGCTGCACACACATCATAGAGCAGAGGAATGTTCACAAACCCGACCTTCAGATTCACCTGTTGTCTAGCTCTGCTAGGCTCTAAGTTGCAGCACCCAAAGTGCCCTTTACAGCCCCATGTAGCTTCACCTCTGAATTTCCAGCTGCTCTCCAACTCTACCCACCTTGGTACATGTGCATGCTGATTCCTCTGCCATTTGAGTAACTCTCACTAGACTATCAAAGCCCACTGGAGGCAATATCTCCTCCAGGAAGCTTTCCCTGAGCTGGCTTAGAAGGCTCTTTGAGTGTCTACAGCCCCCCGTGGCCTCATCATCAATACACTGACTATGCAGCATGTGGTACTTGTTTCTGAGTCCAAGTCCCCATTACATTGTGAGCTGGGCAGGATACTGTGGTAAGATCTGCAGTCAGCATACCTGGGTTGGAATCCCTGTATGACCTTAAGCAAATTCTGTGCTCTGAGTTCCTGTGCCCATCTCTGTGAAATGGGAACAGCCACTCTCCCCCTGCAGGGATGTAAGGCAATGAAATGAGATCTTAGCAGGGCAGAGCCCCAAGACAGAGCCTGGCACATGGTAGATGCTGCCAGGTATATGTCGATGGGACTGAGGCCTCTCGGGCTTCTGAGGATGTACTTTGCCCACAGTGCTGCCATGAAAGTGCCTGGAAATCATCCAAGACAGGACAGGGCAGGCAGAAAGAGTCTCAAAATGAGAATTCTTACTTGGGGATGGGGCAGAGAAGCAGAACCCAGGGAGACCACAGTCTTGGAGCCAGGAACACACATGTGCTGATCAGGGGAGATGGGTCACTTTGTCACCCTGAATGAGTCCCCTCAAGCACCACACCACGCTCAGTACCAATGCCCTCCTCCATCTGGCCCCCATTGTGGAGTACAAACCATACTGGGTGACACTGTCAGAGAAGATGACACCAAAATGACTGTCTATAAAGTTTTTGCCCAGTGTTTCAGCAGAACTTTACTATTTTTTATAAAAATATCCCGGTAGTTAGTTGTAACAACAAAAACATTTTTCATAAACCCGACTTACATGTATCAATATACCTGTTGTTGTTGTTGTTGTTAAGTGCCGTCGAGTCGTTTCCGACTCATAGCGACCCCATGCACAGCAGAACGAAACACTGCCCGATCCCGCACCAGCCCCACAATCCCTGCTATACTCGAGCCCATCATCGCAGCCACTGTATCAATCCATCTTGTTGAAGGCCTCCCCCTCTTTCGTCGACCCTCCACCCTACCAAGCATGACATCCTTCTCCAGGGAATGGTCCCTTCTTACAACATGACCAATATACCTACAAGACTAAAATTCTATGCTAATTTACTTTTTGAACCTTCTAATGCTCCAGTCAAAGCTGTCATTATTAGCCAGTTACAATGAGGCTTTGAATCACGTGGTTTCACATGCATGTGCTACAAGCATGAGCTGTTGTTTTCATTGTTGACTTTGTCAAATTTTCTAGTGTTTTAGGTCCAATATTGTCGGAATTAGTATTGGTGAACCTGTACAATAACTTTTTTGAGAAAAAAGTAGCAATTAAAGGAAAAGAAGGAGAAAAATCAAAGAAGGCTTTTGCTCAATTATAAATAATGTTGTAACTAAAAATGTAATTCCCTGTAGAAAGCTATTACAAAACAATTTTGTTGTTAAAATTCATATAATCTAAGAAATATTATATTTAAGCAATTTATAACTATATTTATTACATATTATTCTATAATTAAAATTGATAATAAACATTGCCAAAGGTCTGATACAGGAAGAGGTCCATGGGGAGGGTGACATCATGAGCTACTGCATTAGGTAACACCAACCCTAGTGATGCCACTGCTGGCCCTCACTCTCCACTCCTACTACATCTTAATCTCCAGCCACACTGGGCCAGGGCCAGGGCCCCTGGTATGTCTCATGAGGTCCCACAACCCTCCCTGCCACCAGAAACACTTTTTTCCCACGTCCACCTGTCCAAACCCAGCCCTCTCCACTGGTAGAAGGCAGAGGGGTCTGAGCTGAGGTTGCAACCACCAGAGGGTGCCACTGCCTGCAGATTCACCAGGCTCCTCCAGGAGGCTGGAAGATGCTTCCATCCCACTGGGCTTTCAGAGCACCCTGGAAACCAGGTTAGGGCTCTGTGCTGGAGAAACTGAGGCAGCTGTCTGAGGCTGTGACCCAAGGAGCATTGTGGGGAGAATTCCTGTCTCATGAATCACAGAGCCTAAATGAGACCAAATTTCAATGGTCCGTTCTATGCCTGTAACCTTCCAGACTCACACACCTGTGACGAGGTGCTCACCACCTTCACCCAGGCTGCCTGCCTTGTCACAGGACAGCTCTGCCTGTAAGAAAAGAGTCTGCAATGGTCCTAGTCTATTCTAGGAGAAGAAGGGAAGACTTAAGACATCAAAGAATTTAAAAGAATACCTTTAATCTAGGAAGCCATAAGAACAAAGAAGCTTGAGGTTTCAGGAAAAGCTCAAAATGTAAAAGCTAAAAGTTTATGTGAAATTTCTCAGTGCTTACATGTTAGCTCAAAACTTTTCTCAATATCATACCAGCCAAGCAATGGGGGTCCTAGTTTATGGTGTAGCTCAGTGACTAATGAAGAAAAACTTCAGGGTACCCCTCCCCATTCCTGTGCATGGGACATTGGAGAGCTAGTCCTGTTTACTGTGTCAGGAAGCAGGGTCACTGAGGGAGAGCTAGCTCCATAGGAAACAGCTTTGCCTTCTGGAGAGTAACCTGATAAAATGTGGTCAAACCAGGGATGCCAGCACCCTGAGACCCAGCAATTCCCTCCCGTTCATGTGTCCAGGAACTCCTCAAACAGATCCCTGTGGCCTGAGAATATCCACTATGCAGGAATCTGTGGAGGCAGACCTAAAGGCAGTCTGGCATCATTACCGGGGAAAGTGGAGGCCCAGCAGCAGAGAGCAGAACAGAGTGGACAGACACTTAAAATGGCAACTGTAAACCATTGTGCTGAGTGCAAAACAAGTAAGAAACCAATGACATCTGTGATAGTTAAGTTTGTGTGTCAACTTGGCTAGGTCTGGTTGAGTGGGCAGCTGGATGTAGTTATTCTCCATGGTAAGATTGTTAATTAACCCCTTGGTGGAATGTATTGGAGCAGCCAAGTTGTTGCTTTAGGGATGTGGTCTTTTTCCCATATATAAGCAACAGCTTTGGGAATGGTCTCTAGCTTATGGTATGCTTGAATCCTGCATGCAGCTGTGTCACTGTTCAGCAGCCTGCCATGCTCTGCCAAACTTGGGACTTACAATGGACTTAAATTAATGGCCTTCTGTGTGGTTTGGTAACATCTGGACTGTGCCATTTTATTTGTTGACCTTGGGCTTGTTAGCCTCAGCAGGCAGTAGCTGCCTGAATGAAGAGATGCCTCTAGCTTCAGTGGGCTGGGAGCAAGAGGTGGAGCTGAAGCCCAAGGTTGAGGGGATTTCACCCAGCCCTTAGAGCCTGGCACTTGGAACTCGGACTTCTAGCCTCCTGAACTATAAGAGAATAAACTCCTGTTTGTTGAGGCCATCCTCACTGGTGGTATATTTTTGTCAGAGTGGCAGTAGGTAACCAGAACAACATCTGAAACAAAATACCATTTAAGTCAATTAACAATATGTGCACAAAAGAGTTGTTGTTGTTATGTGCCATCGAGTCGGCCCCAACTCATAGCGACCCCTCCTTGGGTTTCCGAGGCAGTATCACTACGGAAGTAGGATTGCCCAACCTTCCTTCCCAGGAGTGGCTGGTGGGTTTGAACCACCAGCCTTCTGGTTAGCAGTCAAGTGCTCTAGCCACTATGCTACCAGAGCTCCTGCACAAAAGAGTACAGTATGGAAAAAGAGAGAAAAAGAGTAACTTTACAGTGGAGAAACCTGACAACAAGGTAAACATCAGCAGTGATAAGTCATGTTGATAGTATATATCTGTTATGAACTGAAATGTGTCCCCAAAAAATATGTGTTGAAGTCCTAACCCCAGTACCAGTGAACATGAACTTATTTGGAAACAGGATCTTTGAGGGATATTATCAACTAATGATAATGAGGTCATTCATTAGGGTGGGCCCTGATCCACTACAATTGGTATCCTTATAGGAGAAGAGGCACAGAGACAGAGAGATACAGAGGGAAGATACAGAGGGAAGGTGGACATGTGAAGAGAGAGCCAGAGATTGGAGTGAAGTGTCTACAAACCAAGAGGACCACGAACTGCCAGGAACCAGTAGAAGCTGGGAGAGATAAGGAAGACTCTTCCCCTAGAGCTGTCAGAGACAACCTGACCCTGCTGACACCCTGATTCAGATTTCTGGGCTTTAAAACTGTGAGAAAATAAATTTCTGTTGCATTAAGCCATCCAGTGTGTGGTACTTTGTTATGATAGCCCTAGCAAAATACAGTCCCCTTGATATGAGGCGATAATAAGAGCACTTCACCTCTGTGGTCTTCCTCCTGAAAATCCCATAATCCCAGTCTAACTATGAGGAAGACATGAGGCAAATCCCAATGGGGGGCTTGTCTGACCATTGCTACCTAACCAGTGCTCTTCAAAACTGTCCCAATCATCCAAAACAAGGGAATTCTGAGAAACTGTTACAGCCAAGAGAAGCCTAAGAAAACATGAAAACTAAATGAAATGTAGTGTCCTGGGTGTGATCCTGGGACAAAAAAAAAAAAAAAAAAAAAAGATATTTGATAAAAACTAAGGAAATCTGAATAAGCTGTGTACTTCAGTTAATAAAAATATATCAATATTGGCTCATTCATTGTGACAAATGTGTATATAAATGTAAGACATTAACAATAGAGGAACTGAGGTGGGAGTGGAGGATTAGCATCTCATGATACTATCTTTGCAACTTCTTATAAATCAAAAACTATCGTAAAGTAAAATATTTATTTTAAAAATGCATGCACTGTAGTGTTGTGCCTGTAATAGTGTTTGCCTCTGTTGTCTATATCTTTTGTGCACGTTTCGGTGTCCAGACTATGGATTAATGCATAGACAAGTGAGAAGAGCAGGTGGGGGTAGGTGAACAGGAATACACCCTAGACCAAGGATAGATTTGGCTGAAGATAATCATGCATATGCACTTGTGCTACAAAATTAGTCACATACATTACAGAAGCAACAGAAGGCAGGGTAGGAGTAACTTCACAGAGACAACTAAACATCTCGTGAGAGAGAATCTGCAGGCCTGGGGCCTCAGGTCCATAGTCTCAAGGGACATCAGGCTCAATTGGTACACATAATTTATAAAAATTTTGTACTACAACCTACTTTGGTGAGTAGTGACTGGGGTCTTAAAAGCTTTTAAGCGACCAAGATGCAACTACTGGTCTCCTCTCAGCTGGAGCAAAGAAAAATGAAGAAAATCAAAGTCATCTGGAGACAATTAGTCCAAAGATAAGATGGAGTACAAGAACCTCAGCCTCCATGACCCAAGACCAGAAGAACTAGATGGTGTGTGGCTACCTACCAATGCCAACCTCTTGAGAAGGGATCAAACCTAGAGAGAGATCCTGGATACAGTGGGAGGGAAAATGTGGGACAAAACTCAAAAACACAAAAATGACCAGAATTATTGGTTGGATAGAGACTGGTGGAACCCCTGAGACTATGGCCCTGGGTTACCCTTAGAACTTACAAATGGACTCACTTACATGGATTGGCTCTCTGCCCAACAGTAGAAAGACCCACATACAGAACACCTACCCCAGGTCGATGCACCCACCTACTTTAGGGGGATGCACCCCTTGGATCAAGCAGCCATGACACAACAGAGGGGTAGCATTCACATAGTGGGAAGGCTGGACAGACAGGAATGCATTCTCTGCCTTCCTCTACACCCTGTAATCACCCACTCACCCCTCACTCATGACCCTCCAAGCATATCAGTCGTCTTCTTTCTTGTTGTAGAAGGTCTGCATTCACTGCTTCCTTTGCCTGAAATGCTCTTCCTTACCTTTTTACTAGAAAGTCTGTGTTTTGTTAAACTTTTTTTTTACATTTCAGCAGAAAAGGAAAGTGTTGACAAGAAAGACAAAGATAGATGTGGCTTCTAACATGGCTGAATTCAGAGCCCAGAGAGTGTTATCAGCACTGTTTCTCTATAGTTTCACACTTTGTCTTGGGCAGTAAAGGCTCCAGTCTTGGCTTTCACCTGTAGAAGTATGGGTGCAACAGCTCTGATATCCCCTTCAGTTCAGGGTTGGGGATAAGAGCACTTCCTCCACCCAGCACTCTCCGCAAAGGTCTCACTGTACCTCATTCTGATTGCATCATGGGCCCATCCTGGGATCAATCTCAGTAGACAGGAGACATAACAGGTTAACTGGCATAGTTCCCACACATATGGATGACATGTGCAGGAGGACTATACTCAGAGAAGGGAGATTTATTTGATCCTGGGCTTGTAAAATGCAGATATCCTCCACAGTCCAGTCCTTTGTCACTCACCATCCATATGCACCTTTTTTTCCCCTTTGTGAAGTTTAAACATGCTCACACAAATATCAGAAACATTCAAAGCAAAGTCTAACCCAGTCATAATCCAGGATCTCTAGTGGACATGAAATTTGGATGTAGCTCCTACAGGTACACTACCCACAATACACCCAATGTGCAATTGTAGAAAGAGAAGAGAGAAGAGCCACAGTAAGATGTACCATACTTGTCTGGTTTCAGACAAGACACATTTCAAGCTATACTCTTGTAGGATCATAAGGACAGAAGAAAGAGGTCATCAACATAATCCAACATCCCTTTTTCCCCCCAAGTCCTTAGATAGAATAGTAGGCATATTGACTAGATTTTTTTTTTTTTTTCCTTTTGGCAGCAGGTAAACAAGAAGAATCAATTTCTCAGCCAATGGTAGGTGAGCCCTCACTTCTCTCCACAATAGACAGGTCCACATTTTGAGTCTGCCTTTTCTAATACACAGCTCCTGCTACCAATTTTCACATCAGGCATAGGCTGTTCAGTGGTGACAATACAACCTAAACTGGCCTAAGCAGAAGGGAGTTTACAAACTCACATAACAGAGAAATATCCAGAGTAGCCCTGGTTTCCTTCTCCTAGTTTCTCTAAACTTCTTGCTTAGACTAATTTGTAATAGATTAAGTATTATCTCATCATTATTCATATGTGCATTAGTTCAGTTCTTTCAAGAAGCAGATGCCAAAATGGGATTAACCATTCAAGAATTTTATTAGGGGAAATGCCTGAGAGAGAAAATGGGCAAGGCTAGCAACCCATCCATCTTGATACAGGTCTGACCCCATGAAAGAGAGAGGGAAGGCACACTGATGAAAGCATTCTAATCGGCCTGCCATTTAAGGAAAGTTCAGTAAGGCTGTTGGGGAGTCTTCAACCGAACCCAAAGTTGGTTGTCAAAGGAATCTTGTGTCTCACACATTAATGGGCCTGCCTTAATCTCCTTGTCTTTCTCAGTTGCTGGCTGGGAGAAGCTTGTAGGGAATAGGGGCTCATGCAACATGACAATTGGTTCAAAGCTCAGAAGCTGGGGTTCTTGACCAGCTATACTCCTTATAGTTTGAAGTCTATAAGGTAGAGTCTCGTGGCCACACAGTCTACCTCTTGTGCCTCACAGACCTACTTTTCCACCCAGGTTCTGGAAGGAGTCTTATGGGCCTATTTTTTTCTAAGGGGAAACTCAGGAAATGGAGGTTAGTCAATGAATTGCAGATCTGTTTATCACAGTTTATCTACAGGCTGCAACTAGTACTCATTCCCTCCCCAATTATGGATTGCATCGTGACCCTCAAAATGTGACTTCCTGGCCCTCATACTTGGGGATGTGATCCTGTTTGGAAATAGAGTTTTCTTTTGTTATGCTAATGAAGTCATGTCAGTGTTGAGTGGGTCCTAAACTTAATCTTTTCCAAATTAGTTATAAAAAGAGCAGAATAGACATGGAGACACACACGGAGAAGAGGGATGCTATGTAAGGATCCTGTACAAGCCAAGGAACCAAGGAACTAAGGCAGGCCCAGGGCTACCAGCAAGGAAGGAATCAACATGGTTGAGACCCTGATTTTGACTTTTAGCCTCCAGGATATGAGAAAATAAATTTCTGTTCTTTGAAGCAACCCACTTGCAGTATTTGTGTTATAACATCACTGGGAAACCAAGATAGTAGCTTACCTGGTGATATAGTTCAAATCTTCATTCTGAGAGACCTGAACCCTTGATATTCATACCCTTCTCAGTCTTGGGTTGCTGTACATACCTGTTTACAGTTACGTTGGGGTAAGAGAATACTTATAGTCCCTCAAGAAGATGACCTGAGTTATCCATATAGTTCTCCCTGCCCCATTGTGTAACAGTAGCCCTACCTCCTTTGGCAGACCAGAGTTAATTCCCCATCAGTATGGCACCTCCACTTCTTATGTACTAATCCTCGGTCAGAAGGAGATCAAGGATCCCCAGTGGCACCCTTAACCTGAAGTCAATGGGACCTTTGCTGTTTCCCCTGGGAAGAATGTGCTCCCTTTGGGGACTGGAACTCCAATGCTACAGAGCTAAAAGTTTTAGGCATAGAATGCAAAAAATCCTCAGTGGCTCCTGGGAGTGATGTTAAATGGGGCCACTCTTGTTTCCATCTCCTGGTTACCATGGGGGACACAGCTCCACATAGAGGTCTCTGATTTAATAATACTCTGCATCTTACACTGGTAGCGCATCCTCATATTTTTGGAATGTTTCCTTAACATAGCATTTCAGTTGCAGTCAAAGGCTATTCCAGTACTCTATGAAGTCACCGCCTCTAGGTCATGTGGTGTGTGCTATGCCCATTGATCCCATGGCCATGGGTCATGGGTCACCTTCTCAGCTCCTTCACTTAAAGCAGGACCCCTGGTCAGGTCCTATGCTGTGTTGGCACTGTGCCTGAGGATCGGGTCCTCTTCAAGTCCCCAGATAGTGCTTCTGCCTGGATAAGCATCTACCCAGGGTTGTTGTTGTTGTTATGTGCCATCGAGTCTGACCCAACTCATAGCGACCCCTCCTTGGGGCAGTATCACTACAGAAGTAGATTGCCCCATCTTCCTTCCGAGGAGTGGCTGGTGGGTTTGAACCGCCAGCCTTCTGGTTAGCAGTCAAGTGCCTTAGGTAGAAGGAGAATTTCTAATTGATGTCCTCGATGTCATGTTGGAGCTAAGTGTTTTGTCTCTTGCTGATCAGCTGGGAAGTCAAAGGTGGGAGCAGTCAAATGGGCGTAGGTGAGAGCCCATGCTCTCAGGTCCACAGTTGACCTCTATCTCTGCCACCATAGCCACTCCATTCATGTGGCCATATGTCAGTTCTGGGGTGGCCAAGGATGAAGACTGCAATATTTATCTACTTGGTGGTTCATTGTCTTTGCCTTGGTAGGTCATTGTGGTGGGTGTCAACGTGTGCAACAAAAGACTTCACACTATGTGCCCACTCCCATCTCTCTACCCACATGCCTCTACCCCAAACCTCTTTGTCTCCAATCATCCAGTTATTTCTAGCCCTGACCAAATGGCAACACCATTGGCTACTGCCCAGGAATCTATGTATAGTCTCACCTCTAGTCACTTTTCCTTCCATACAAAGTGGATGATCAAGTGTTCCATCCATCAGGAAGACATCCTGCAGCCACTATCCATTTTCAACTTGCACGCATGTATTGAACTCACTCATCACTCACCAAGCTCAGGCCTTTTCTTCCTTTTTCAGTTGGTTGTAGAAAAACACCCATATGACCAAAAGTGCAAGCCAGGAGATAAGCACTGGTGCAACTGCAGTGAGTACCATGGAGGTCTGAGCTACCTGCTCATGTAACCTATTCATGCCCCTGGTCCTACTCAGGCTCGATCTTGCATATACTTCTTCCATTTTACAATGGACTGTAGAAGGGACCATATGGTTTTACAGGTCTAAGAGAACCCAGCTCATAGTGTGGTTCAAATGCATGGTCTCCTGGTACCCCATGATTAAGTGCTGTGTCTATTTAGGTTCATACCATGCCATGAGCTATTTCTCAAAGGGTGGATGGCATGACCTTTTTCCAGAACCCAGGTCACAGAATCTCCCACTGACACTTGCCACAAGTGCCATGTTACATGTCTCCCCACTATCAACACCTCCAGCACTAGATGGGCTGTGGTTTGGCCAACCAGCAGGACTGATTGCATTGCTACCTAGACCTGCTGCAGAGCATCCTTTCTGCTCTAAGTCCCACTCAATGCTGACGGAATCTTTCATGCCAACCTCACAGTTGGCCATCACTTTTTCCAGGTCACTAAGCATCACCCTTGCAGTGAGTTTTCCCAATCCCTTGAGTTCCTTAAAAGCAAAAACCAAATTCACTGTGGTCCCATGTGTTACAGAGTATAATTGCTCCATTGGGTTTTCTTAGCTGTACTCTTTACAGAAGCAGATCACCACCCGTTTTCTGCAGAGCCACTGGATGGTAGGTTTGAATTGCCAACCTTTAGATTAGTAGTTGATCACAAGCTATCTGCACCTTTACCAGAGCATTAAATCCTATGTCCCATAGAGTGTCCCCCAGTCAAGGAAATGATCCTTGCACACCATTACATTCTGGCCCTGTTGATCAGTTAGCCTCAGCATCCAATCCTAGGATCATGTCCTGGCTCCTATTAGCATCTGTCAGCTCATTCTTGCAATTCTTAGTGTGTAGTCTCTTTCTTCCATTTTCAGGCCCCAGCCAAGTTATGCTGGATTTAACCCTAATAAGTACCCCAACCCATATCCATCAGTTTGTTGTACTGTAGTGGTCTGAGTACTGCTATGATGCTGAAAGTTATGTCTTTGGTGTAACACGTTTCAATGAAGCTTCTAGACTAAGACTAGGAAGAAAGGCCTGGCAATCTACTACCAAAAATCAGCCAATGAAAACCCTATGGATCACAACAGAATACTGCTGGACAGTGCTGGAAGATGAGCCCCCTAGGTTGGGAATCACACAAAATACACAATGACCACACCAAAGGATTCAAGCATACCAGTGATCATGAAGAAGGTGCAGGATAAGGCAACATTTCACCTTATTGTACACGGAGTCACCAAGAGTCAGAGCTGACTAAATAGTAGTTAATGATAATAAAGTGGCCTAGCAGTTGGGAGAGGAGATGGGGAAGTTCCTGAGGGGCTCCTGTTGCTTAGAGGGGGGTGAAGCATCTGCAGCCTTTTCCAGTACACAGAGACATCTCCCACTAGGGAAGAGAGGGGCTCCTCTGCACCTCCAGAGGGTCCAGAGTGGTCTGGATCCAGCAACCTCAGGGCATCAGTCCTGATGTGCCCATCCATGTTCAGGATTCCAGGTTCAACATCAGGGCCCTGAACATCACACAACAGTCCTCAGCTGAGCAGTCAGACATTTCTGGAGTTCTGTGGCTCCACAAACAACAGCTCTGGTTGTGCTGTAGTTAAGGCTCCGGGCTGCTAACTGAAAGGTTGGCAGTTTGAACTAACCAGCTACTCCACAGAAGAAAGATGAAGCAGTTTGCCTCAGTAATGATTTACAGCCTTGAAAACTCAATGGGGGTTGCTAGGAGTTGTAATCGACTCAATGGCAATGAGTCTGGAGTTGGTGGCTCCATAAGCAGGTCTCCAGCCTGCTGCTGGCTGTGTCTGCTCTTCCACTGCAGGACACAGGCACCTCCATGCGTGCTGCCACAAGCTCCCCTGGCTCTCATTCTTAGCCATGAATTACTTGTTAACAGCTCCCAGTCTCATATTATTCTTCTGCAAAGAATCAACACAACTTAGTAGCAACCAACTATTATGAACTGAATTGTGTCCTCCCAGAAAAGGTATGTTGCCATCCTAACCACAGTGCCTATGAATGCAACCTTGTTGGAAATAGGGTCTCTGAAGATGATATCAGTTGGGTTAATATGAGGTCATACTGAAGTAGGGTGGGTCCTGATCCTGTATGAGTGATGTCCTTATAAAAGAGAAGACACACAAGAGGGAAATGTCAAGTGACCACAGAGGCTGAATTGCAGTGATGCATAGGAAAAAGGCACAATCATATTCTTCCTCAGAGCCCTCAGAAGAATCAACACAGCTGACACCATGACATCAGACTCCCAGCCCTCAGAACAGTAAGACAATAAACTTCTCTTCTTAAGCCAGCCTGTTAGTCATACATTGTACTAGCAGCCCTGGGAGATGAATGCACCAGGCACCTCTCCTATCTTGCAGGCAACTGTCCACAAATGTCCTTTTCAAATGTCTCATCACTGCACTGTCACAACTTTCCCTGTCACCAGGACATTTTTGCAGGTCTCCACTGGTTAAATCGTCAGCAATTGTGCTGCCTCCTTGTGGCAGAGACTATCTGTGCCCCAACCATCACCCAGGACAGGCCAGCCTCCTTTTCACCAGCTGGGAGTGGTGAGTCTGAACAAATCCCCATACTATGGTGTTCCTGGGTGCCACTTGTGTTAAATCTGGGTTTTCCTTAAAAAAGAGGTCACAGTGGTATTAAATATGAAGAATTTGATTAGGGGAGATGCCTGTGACAGAAACTGGAGAGCAAGCAAAACTGAAGAGTCATCAACACAGTGTCCAACCTTGAGGGAAGGAGGAGAGAGGCTGGGCAAAAATATCCCAGACTGAGTGTAGTCTAAAGGGAATTTGGCTAGACTGTTGGGGAGCCCTTGCCTCTAAGGCTGTCAGGAGTCCAGTGTCTCTGGGGCAGGTCTCCCTTGGTGTCAGTCTAGTGCTCTGTCATTGGCTAGGAGCAGCCAGGAGGAGAAGTGGCTTGGATTTCAGAGTGCATTGGATTTCAGAGTGCAGCAGCTGGAAGTTTATAAGAGCCCCCGCCTAGGATGTCTCCCTCCCAAACAGACATCTTCTCTATTCACCAGGGTCCCAGCACCTCAAAAAGTACCCAGCACATAGCATAGAAGAGGCACAAAAAGTCACCACTGAATGGACAGACAACGAATGGCAGGCACGATAGCGAAGCTGTGTGTTTGCTCAGCAGTGGCACCCTCTGGATGCAGGTCCTGCTGCCTCCTCCCTGTCTTTGGAAAGTCAGCAGCCTTGGTGCTCACCTGCTCCTGGCTCACCCTGTCGAACACGAACTCCCACCCTCCGTGTGAAATGATGTTGCTATTGCGCTGTGTGCCTATGTTTGCTGTTAGCCTCAGGGAAATGGGACTGGACCTACATCTTGCTCTCAAGCCTGTTTCTCCTCACTGAAAAGGAACTTGGGCACCTCCTACAGGGGACTCAGGGCCCAGACTGGGGACCTGACTGGAGGGAGATGATCTCAGAGCCAGGGTCATGACCTGAGACATACACTGGAGGCCCTGTGGAGTTCAGGCTGTCCTAGGTTCAACCATGACCCTAACACTCACTCACCATGGTGCCCTGTGAAAATCCCTGGTTCTCTTAGAGGACCTGTTTCTGTGTCACAGAATGCCAGAAGGATTGAACCTTATGATGTTTATGAATAAGAAAAATAGCCTCCCTATAGCTTCAGCAAAAACGGTAGATTTACAGTTGATGTTAGCTGCTGTTGAATCCATTCTGACTCATGGTGACCACATGTGTACAGGATAGAACTGTATTCCATAGTTTTCAAGGCTGTGACCTCTGGAAGCAGATCAGCAGGCCTTTCTTCTGAGGGAACTCTGGTAGACTCAAACCTCCAATCTTCCAGTTATCAGCTGAGCACATTAACCATTTGCACCACAGAGGGACACCTTTAAAATCTTTGGAACATGGAATTCTAGAAAAATTGAGCCTTAGAAACTCTAAGGTCAGAAGGAAATGTTTTCTGAGAGCCCACATATACACTGGGCTGGATGCCTTATGTATCTGCCCAATTTATCTACATGGCAGGCCTGTGGGGAGAAAGTGCCCTGTTCACAGACAAGGTGAAGTCACTTGCCCAAGGCCACATGGGAAAAGCATGGACAGGAGGATCATGAAGAAGCAGGACAACTGCCCCATGCCCTGTGACATCCTTAACCCTGAACCTTCTCCTCCCTCCTGAATGGAATCTTGTTTCTTACTATCTGATCCAGTGGTCCTGGACAAGATTATTAGTTCTGGGTCCCTGTACCAGGAAACTGAGATGCAGCTGGGCCAAGGAAAAAGACCTTGTTTCTGCTGCTCATCCTCAGAGCAGGACAAGGGAAGAGGAGGAGGGGAAGAGCCAAGAGGCACAGGCTGCAGCCACCTCCCCATCCCAAGCAGGCAGACGAGCAAATAGCCTTCATTTGGCCCATCTTAAAATCAAGAGGTTTTACATTGAAGTGTAGTTTGGCAAGCTGTCTTGAAAGACCAGAATACCTGGCTATTTGAGCCCAAGTCCACAGAAGGCATTGTCACTGGAGCCTCACAATCATCCCTTCACACAGCACAGTACCCTACTCTCTGGTTGCCCCAGTCCAACTGGCTTTCTCACCCTCAGTTCTTACTGCTCACAGTAAGAGATTCATTTTATATCACACACTAGAGCTGCTATGTACCCAAATATGTGTGTTTTACACATGCACACATGTGTACAAACAGACACAGCCATTGTTCTGTGAACCAATTCTTAACTTTTCCTAAATGTATAGCACTGTGATGTTGTCTATTTTATTTCATTTTCTTAAGCACTGGTTTTAACACACTACACTGATCTCAAGACAAGTGGAATGGCAGCATGCAGTGTGAAACCCACCAGCTTGGAGAAATAGCCAGGAGCAGGGCAATGGCACATGCATAGGGTTCTCACATTTGGCTCCAGAGGTGTGTTCTGACTTGCAGTGTACCTTGGACATGTTCCTTCCCCCTCAGAACCTCAGTTTCCCCAGTTCCAACAGTCCCCTTTGCCCCAGCTTAAAGGTCCCAGAATCCTGCACTAGAGAAGGAAAGCTGAGTTCTCACTTCCTCTAGGCTCCAGCTCCAGTCCACTGTCTGACCTAAAGGACCAGGATTGGAGACCTGGAGGCCATCCAAAGTGACAGATTAGTAGAGATCTACACTGGGGAAGAGGAAGGAGGAGCAGAAGTAGTTAGAGTAGAAAGCATCACAAAATGAGCATCTGTCTGCATTTCTACTCTCCCACCCCCAGGGTGAGCTTTTTCAGGCTAATTATCTGTGCAAGACATCAAGAAGCCAGGCTAGAGACTATGTGACATTGAGAATCATTGTCAAACTCAAACACGTAAATGTAAGGGACCAGGAGGTTTTTATTTGAGTATTTTTCACAATGCACATGTGCTACTTTTATAGATTAAAAACAAACAAACAAACAAAAAGAAAAAACCTTACAATGATTTCTTTAAAAAAGGTAAATACCTAATCACAGTGGAAGATGAAATGAAATGTCCACTTTGGGACAGGTCATCCAGTTGAGTCCAAAAGCCCCAACGTGGTCATTTGTTTCCTTTCTGCAGTAGTCATCCAGTCTTTATCTTCAACTCCACCTGAAGGGCCCAGGTAGTGACCTTGAAGCTGTCCTCGAAGCTCCAACTCAACATGCATGTTAAGACACACCTCTCACTGAAAACTCCACATGGGGCATTCAAGAGGCCCAGGAACCCAAGAGGAATCAAGTCAGTAAAATTAAGTTAATTTATGAAGTTATAGTAAAAACCACCACAATAATAACCCAACTCGACCAGTGCTGTTTAGAAATAAAAATGAGAGCTTGCCTGGTGCAGCAAAGGCAGCAGCCCAGGGCACAGAGCATGGGGCTACTAGAGGGGCCTGAGGCCTTGTTGGCCTGCAGTGTGGCCAGCCTCACAGGGCAAAGGTGGTGAAGAAAATGTGCATCTTGGCCAGGAAGGTGGTGACAGAGCCCTGCCGCCACAGCTTCATCTCCACCTCCAGGGCAAAGTCCCGGGGCTCACGCACAGAACGCTGCAGGAAGACAACACCTGTGTAGGCATTGAGCCGGCGTGTGCCAAAGTAGCCTTCTTCATTGCCCTTGGTGATGGTCAGGGAGATGGTGTCCCCTGTGAAGGCGGGTGCTGGGCTGATGCGGAAGATATGCACTGGCACCAGAAGGCCTGTCTGGAAGCTGAGCTGGTAGTAAGTGATGCGTGCTGGTGAGTTCTGGCACTTCACCAAGTCATGGCACGTGGTGCGCTCACACTTCCTGCAAGGACAGCAGGTTGGGCAGGGCATGGTCAGCAGCGCCCCAAGAGGCATGTTTGCTCCCAGGCCCTCCCACGCCTGACTATCCACCCCCACCCACTCCTTCCATTCCTGTGCATATTATTGGGCCTCAGTGCAAATTCAGATGCCACCTCTACCACTTACTACCAGGACCAGTTGCTATGGAGTCAACTTTGATGAATGACAACCTTATGGATGTTAGAATAGAACTGTGCTCCACAGGGTTTTCGATGGCTGATCTTTCAGTAGGCTGCCTGCACTTTTTTCGCTGGGTGGATTTGAACTTCCAATCTTTTGGTTAGCAGTTGAGTGCTTAATCGTTTGTGTCACTGAGGGACTTGATCACTTACCAGCCAGTAGTAAGTCACATCACCTCTTAGGTCTCAGTTTGCTCATCTGTAAGATGAGGCTAATAACAACCTCATGGTTTCATTGGAGGATGGGGCAAGTTTAAACACACAGAGCTTAACACAGTGTCTGATATGGTTTATTAGCAGCTCTTGTCCATTTACACATATGCTCCTTCCTTCTTCCCTTCTTTCCTCCCTCCTTCTCTTTCTCCCTTCCTCTCTCCTCCCTCCCTTCCCTTCCTTCCTCCTTCCTTCCTTCCATCTATCCATCTACCCACCCATGCCTTCATCCATCCACCCATCCATCCATCCTTCATTTCTACCTTTCTTCATTCCTAACTTCCTACTCACCTTCCTTTTTATTGCCCTTCCTTTTAAAAAAAAATCTTGCACACTTCTCAGCTGTATGGATTCTCTGGCTATGGTAGTTTTATTGTTTTAATTATTTTAAAATTCCATTTCTTCCACAACAGGTTCCTTTTGAGTCATTTGCTCTTCTGACTTAGGAGGAGCTGCCAGAAGGAAGCCTCTCTGAGCATCAGGCTAAGTGGCACCTGCTCCTGCTAGAAGCCTAGAGGCTCGGCCATACTACGTGGCAATGAGGAGAGAACATTTGCCAACCCTCCAAGGTAGCCAAGGTTTTAGATTTCTAAGCACTCACAGCCAGAGTTCGGTCTCTTTCTGGCCCTGTGAGCCACTGTGATCCCCATTATTAAATCGCTGCCTAAAAAAACACCCTACTTCCAAAAAAATATGCTGCTCAGGCATTGAGGGGTTCAGGAGCCTTGTAAGACTGCCCAGAATGTAGTTACCTGACTGGCACCACCACAAGTAGCAACCACAACCACAGCATTTATTCCAGTCCAGGCACTGTGCTAAGACGTGACATGAATCTTCACAAGCCCTGCCTGGGCTGTGCTATTACCATCCCCATGTTATACAGGAGGCAACTGAGGCCCAGAGAGCAGAGGTCACTTGCCCAGATTCCCACAGACATATTTATCTAAGTGTCCTAAAATCTGTGCACATGGACATCCACCATGTTACCCCTGGGTAGATAATGACGACACACTCACACTAGGCTGTATCACGCTGTCACTCCAATTGGGAGGTGGCCTGCAGGTGCTGATGTGAAAAGAGCATGAAAGTGACAGGGCCAGCAGCAGACAAATGAGCCAAGGTGTGCAAAAGTAGGGTCACACATATTTGGTTTATGCTGGGATAGAAGAGTAGATGGACAGACCTTTACTTGTTAGCAGTCACGCAAATGCAATTTACTGGAGAGGTCATGGGACAAGAATTTTTACTTTGGCTTGTACACTTTTAGTGTTTGAATTTTTTTTTATAAGCATATACAGTGAATCCTCATTATTCACAGATACTGTATTTGAGAATTCACCTACTAACATTTATGTGTAACCCCAAACTCAATACTTGGAGCACTTTCCTGGTCATCTCGGTACACACAGAGAACAGCAAACTGTGAGTTGTTCGATGTGGACATTCCAAGTTGAGGTCAAATAAGGTAACTCTTCCTTCTTGCTTTACCTCTCATACTGCTAACAAGTGCCCTTTTCCCTGTCTATTCAGTGCCATGTTTTTTGCATTTTTGTGTCTTTTGTTAGTGATCTCTCTGTTTCAAATGGCCACAAGCATAGTGCTGAAGTCTGTCTAGTGTTCCTAAGTGCAAGAAGGCCGTGATGTGCCTTATGAAGAAAAGTTATGTTTTATTCAAGTATGAGTGCTTTTGGCCACAGGTTCAATGTTAATAAATCAACAATTTATTAAATTTATTAAATGGTGTCTTTCAACAGAAACACACATAAAACAAGGTTATGTTCGACCGGTTGGAGAAAACATGACCAGAGGCTCACAGGGACCTAACCCTGTATATCTCCTGCAGTAATGGTTCAGTATGCACTAATTCAGTATTTATGGCAACTTTATAGAATACAGCTACCATGAATAATGAGAATCAACTATATTACTTCGCCATTTTAAAAAGTTAAATCTGGAAAATAAAAAATACAATACAATGGAAAACAAACTACCTTACTGTAAGAACAAAAGAACTTTAAGAGAATACATGTTTAGAAAAAGTGTGGGAAATACAGCAAAATGCCAAGAACACCAATCGGGCAGGTGGTCTTCAGCCTGCAAGGTGCCCTGTGCCCACCTCTTGATGTTCCCACCCTATGCAGGCCCCTCCCAGTGGCCTCTCAGTGCTAGACTTGTGTTCAGTGGCAGAAGTGAGGGGATGGCACTTCCAAGGTCAGGTCTGGTCCTTGCTGGTGCTCTGTCTGGATCACTCACTCTGGTAGAAGCCATGTAGTTAACAGCACCTATGTGGCAGGTAACTGAGGCTTCTTGCCCAAAGCCACCGGAAGGAGCAGTGGGGTGCTGCAGCCTGGCAACAGCTAGACTGCAACTTCATGGGAGACTCTGAGCCAGAGCTACCTAGGTAAGCTGTTCCTGAATTCCTTATCCTCAGAAACCATGAGAGATGGCAAATGTTTGTCCTTTTAAACTGCTAATTATTGGGAAATTTTGTTACACAGCAATGGATAATTAATATGTAAATCTGTGTGTGCGTGCATACATGTGTGCACATATGTGTAAGAGAGACAATGGGGGGAGGGTGTGGAATGAGATTTCCTGGGAATATTTTCCTCTTTATTCTCTATACTGAACTTCCTGCAATGCACACTTTTCCACTTTTGGTAAATGAGGCTCAAAGCCTAGGTAGTTAGGGACTGTGAACAGTGGGTGGTGGCCCAGGCAGGGCCTCCCTCAGACAGCACCGCATCTGTATGTGGCCAGGCCAAGCTGGGAGGGAACTCACGTTTCAGAAATGCGGACGTAGTTTGGCGGGCACTCAAAGCGCAGGCAGCGGAAGCTGCCCTGGATATTGTAGCAGGTCTCAGCCTCCGAGCAGTTGTGGCTGCCCAGTGCACACTCATCCAAGTCTGGAGGGAAGGAAGAAGGGACAAGGTGAAGGATCCCCCTGGCTGCAGCATCCTGGCCTGAACCACTCCCACCCACACTAGAATCCAGAGTTCCAGAGCACTGGTCCTAACTTGGGAACCCACAGACTCATAGACCATCCTGTACCACACATGCCTTTCTTGTCCCTTCTGTACCCTGCCGCCATGGGGCCTTGCTTTGAAATGCAAATCATCTTACATTACCTCCTCAGAAGACTTCCCAGGCTCCTAAATGCCCTTAAAGTTCCCACCACAGACATCAAGCCACTGGATGGAGAGCCTTTGGGCTCCTTTTCTGAGCCTTTCCCCTCCCCTGGGCTGCAGTTCTGTTGGACTCCTGCAGGCTGCCCCAACACCTGGACGTTATGCCCACCTCAGGGACTTCACATATGCTATCCCCTTTGCTGGAACTTACCCTACATCCTCCTATAGTAGGCCCTTCTCATGTTTCAGATCTTAGCTCCCAACTACCCTACATGTCCCCTCTCCCCATCGTTCTCCATCCCACCCCATTTCATTATTTTCCTGCTACTTGTCACATGGTGAAGCACACCTCAGCTATTCTATATGTCTATCCTGTTTCCACAAGCCCTCTCCTCATCGTGCACTACAGCAGGGTGGGGATTTTTGTCTTTCTCACTCCTCCGGTGTCCTCAGTACCTAGCTCAATCCATACTGTTGTGAACAACCCATCAATTGTAAATAGACTCCAAGATCCATAGGTACAGAGGTCCCTGTAAACTGCAGATGTGCTTGTTTCATGTATACATCTAACATATGCAAATACCCATAGACATGTGTACACCCTCACAGGCACACAAGCACAGAAAGGCTCCTTCAGGACACGGAAGTATATATACACACAGTGAGAGGCACATGGGTCTGACTAGAGGTCAGAAAAGCAAGTGTGTGTACAGGAGTACGAGCATACGTGAAAGCCACAGGCCAACCTGTAAAACAAAAGGCCAAACAAATGGGCTCCAGAGGCCCCTACTGCAAGGGTAGCTGCTCTACTCAGAGGGCAATCACAGGGGCCCTGGGTTGTCCTGGGGGTCTGGTCTTGTCCAACTCTCCATGTGGACCGTGTATGGGAAGGTTTCCTCCTTAAATCCTAACCCCAGCCTTGCAAGGTAAATGCCACCAGCCTCCTCTAACAGAGAAGGGAACCAAGGCTAAGAGAAGAGGCCAGCTTTGTTCAAAGTCACACAGAAGATAGTGGGGCAGTTGAGGCAGGAAACCCAGCCTGTCTGATGTCAAGGTCTGGGATCTGATCACTATTTAAACTGATTCCTAACAAGAATAATAATGTGACAAGACATTATAGCAGCCAGAGTTTACTTCAGTATGTCCATGTGGTGCAAGGTAGTCAGCACTTACTGACTCACTTAACCTCACAACACCCCATAAGGCAGGCCCAGGGCACACACACACACCACTTCAGGGGCACAGTGGGCTCAACCTATAGCCTGCTCCAGACTGGGCCTGTCCACTTCATGCCCTGCTGCAGGGGTCAGCCCACATTTGTTCACCTCTCCAGGCCTTACTTTCATCCTGTGTAAAATGGGTCATGATCCCAGTTTCCCCGGGTGGCACAAAGACTGACGAGTGAACACATAAAAAGAAGCCTGATGGGGCGGGTCTCAGGATGGGCGGGTCTCTATCCTGCCGCTCTCATTAATTATATGACTCCACATGAACAGAGGGCCCCTTCTGTTCCTCAACCTATGACCTGGCCACCTACTTGGGTGAGCAGGAAGTTCTGAGCCATGGAGCTTAGGTGTGGGGTAAGGGTAGAAGTAGGAAAGGAATGGGGTGGTCTACCCTGGGTGGGAACTGACAGTTCATAGTCAGTGACTGTGGTCTCACTAAGTTCACAGGAAGCTGTCACAGGACCCCCTGTAGCCAAGAGGCCTGCCAGGGCCCGGGTGGCCGCAGCCTCTCCGTGAGAGCTCAGGCTAGGGGATATGCAAGCTGGGCACAAGGCTGTCTGTCCAGGAATGTCACTGCAGCCTCACCCATGACATCAGTCTCAACTCAGGTGTCCAGAAATAAGGGACAAAGCAAAAAACACACAGAAACATTACAGAACACAGCCACCAGAAAAAGCACCCAAAGGTTTTTGAAAGACCTGAGAAAATGCTCAAAGTATATCCAGAATAACTGCAATAGTCACTGCTCAAAGTCACCCCTTATTGAGTGGAGTGCTGAGAAGGGCTTCACTTACACGCACCTAAGAAAAAAGCAGGATTCAAGATTATTTCCTTTATGATTTTAGTTAGCATTATATTTCCTGTATATATGCTTGCATAAAGAAATGCTGGAAGGGATGCATCCACAGACAACCAGGAGCTGCCCCTTGGCTCCATCATATGATCATGTGTTTCATGAGTTCTACCACAGCACTGGGCACCACTCTAGGAGGTGGGACTCAGGACAGATATGCCCCTACTTTCATGAGTACAGGCTCTAGGGAGAGGATGCCTGAGTCTATATTTCTGAATATCTTTCCAACCTTTTATTTAATATTGAATAGGGGTAGGATTTGAAACATAAAGATTTTAAACATGGTTTAAAATCAGGAAGGGAAAGCATCAGGGTTGCATCTTTTCATCATACTTATTCAATCCGTATGCTGAGCAAATAGTCTGAGAAGCTGGCCTATATAAAGAAGAACATGGCATCAAAACTGGAGGAAGGGTCATTAATAACCTGCAATAGGCAGATGACACAACTTTGCTTGCTGAAAGTGAGGATGACTTGAGGCACTTCCTGATGAAGATTGAAGACTACAGGCTGCAGTATGGATTACACTTCAATATAAAGAAAACACAAATCCTCACAACTGGACCAATAAGCAGCATCATGATAAATGGAGAAAAGACTGAAGTTGTCAGAGACTTCAAATTACTTGGTTCTACAATCAACACCTTATGGAAGTAGCATTCAAGACTTCAGATGACATATTACATTGGGCAAATCTACTGCAAAATACCTCTTTAAAGTGCTGAAGAGCAAAGATGTCTCCTTAAAGACTAAGGTGTGCCTGCCTAACTCAAGTTATGGTATTTTCAATTGCCTCTTATGCATGTGAGAGCTGGAAAATGAATACAGAAGACTGAAGAAGAGTTGATGCTTTTGAGTTGTGGTGTTGGCAAAGAATACTGAAAGTACCATGGACTGCCAAAAGAAATTAAAAAATCCATCCTGGAAGAAGTGAAGCTGGAATGCTCCTTGGAAACAAGAATGGCCAGACTTTGTCTGACCTACTTTGGTCATATTGTCAGAAGGGACCATTCCCTGGAGAAGGATATTATGCTTGGGTAAAGTGGAGGGTAAGTGAAAAAGGTCCTCAATGAGATGGATTGACACAGTGGCTGCAACAATGGGCTCATGTATAGCAAGCATTGTGAGGCTGGCACAGGACTGGGCAGTGTTTCTATTGTACACAGGGTCACTGTGAGTCAGAGAAAACTCAACAAGACCTAACAACAACAACAACAGGGGTAAGATACTAATGGGAGAGAGTAGCCAGCCTATTTTTTTCCCCACGACCACCCTCCTCTTTGAGCTGCAGGACCCTGTTGCAGTCTGGATCAGAACAGGGCCAGAAAGAGCAAAGAGGGGGCTGTAGGTGTGGTAGGGATTAGAAGGCAGGGATCCATCCTGATCTTCTGCATCTCAGGAAGATAGCCCCTCACTCCCACCCTTCACATCCATGAGTGACAAAGCAGGCTATGAGGGGGCAGAGGAAAGGGATGCAGAGAGAGAAGGGCACAGCAAGCCCAGGTACCTCTAGGCTAAGGCCAAAGCAGGCCCTGCACCCCACCATGTAGAACCTAGTGTATGGAGGAGGTATGTGCCCAGGACCCTGTGCTGTCTAGTTACTGGCACAGGAACCCCCAGCCAGCCAGAGCTTAGCACAGACCCAGGAGTGGAGGGCCAGGGAGGAACCACCCTTCAACAGCAAAAACAACTGAAGCATTTGGCTGAGATTCCACAATCAGATGGAACAGGGCCACAGTGTCAAGGATGACATCAAGCTCTAGAAAAATAAAGTTGTTTCCTACACAGCTGAGTAAAATCCTTACATTTTACAGTGTCCACACTTATTACTTTTGTGTGTGTGTGTGTGTGTGTGTGTGATTTGGGTGAAAGTTACAGAGCAAATACACTTTCACACAGCAGTTCACATATACTTTGTCTCATGACATTCACTACAATTTACCCCAATGCAACAGCTCCCCTCCCACTTTCTCCCCATAATTACCTCTTCCCTGTGTCCATCCCTCCATGCACTCCTGCCCCCTGATCTGTCTCACTGTGCATAAACAGCCCTTCTTTCTCCCATGATTGTGCTCTCCAAGGAATGTATCTACCTCAGGTAAATGTTCAACTCATATGCCTGTCTTTTGTTTGTCTGGAAGCCATAGGCGTGGGTTCAATTCCAGACCTAGGAGTCATAGTCTCAGTGGTTCCACCAGGATCTATTTTTTCCAAATGATTTTGAGTTTCTTTCCACATTGTTTCTCCTCCCTATCCAGGATCTCCTACATAGATCCTCCTCCAAGATGGTTAACAGTGGTAGCTGGGCATCATCTAGTTCTTCTGGTCTCATAGTCGTATAGGTTGAGAATCGCATGGTGTACCAGTCGCTAGGACTAACTGTTTCCATGAATTTTTGGTTTTCTTCATTCTTCTTTGCTCTGGATGAGGAGAGACCTATTGTTGCATATAGATGGCTATTTGGAAGCTTTTAAGATCCCCGTCACTACTCACCAAAGTAGGAGGTGGAACAACGTTGTGTGTATTATGTTATGCCAATTGAGCTTGATGTGCCCTGCAACTATGTTCCTGAGCCCAGAGGTTCAACTACTCACTCCCTCTGGGTAGCTGGCTGTGACCAAGCAGTGACTACAACCTTGCCCCTTGTCAACTCTACTATATACCTGGGAATTCAGATCATGCACATACACTTATAGGACCATTGTCTGCCAACCCTATACATGTTCTTGGGTACACTTCCCGCTTCATAGACATACCTACTAGTTCAGCCTGTCCACCCATCTATCCACCCGTATACCCGTGTTTGCCTTCACTGACAACATAGTACTGTATGAGCAAAAGGGTTCATCTTTATGGTCTACACCTCCCATGTACTTCTCTATGTCTTCCTCTTCCTCAATGCCACCATGTTGAACACCATTTGGTACATTCCCCTCCTCTTCACCCAAATCAATACTTATATCTACCTATCTAAAAGTGTTCCCTACCCCACCCTCCCACCCTGATAACCAACAAAGAAAATTTCCTTCCATA
>NW_006921870.1:1333644-1335726 GCF_000298275.1 Orycteropus afer afer
GCCTTTTCTGCATCAATTGATATGATCATGTGGTTCTTCTCCTTTGTTTTATTTATGTGGTGGATGACGTTGATTGTTTTTCTAATGTTGAGCCATCCTTGCATACCTGATATGAACCCCACTTGGTCATAATGAATGATTTTCTTGATATGTTGTTGGAGTCTTACTGGCTAGGATTTTGTTGAAGATTTTCACATTTATATTCATGAGGGATATTGGTCTGTAGCTTTCCTTTTAGTGATGTCTTTGCCTGGTTTTGGTATCAAGGTTATGCTTGCTTCATAAAATGAGTTAGGAAGTATTCCATCCTTTCTATATTTTGGAATAGTTTGAGTAAGATTGGTATCAGTTCTTCTCTGAATGTTTGGTAGAATTCTCTCCTGAAACACTCTTGGCCAGGATATTTTTTGTTGGTAATTTTTTTTTCACGTTTTATGAAAAAATATGAAGGTACTTAACTATCCTATATATTTTTTTTTTAGTTTAATTTTTATTTTTATTGTGATTTGGGTGAAAATTTACAGAGCTAATGCACTTTCCATACAGCAGATCACATACACTTTGTCTCATGACATTAACCACAATTTAGCACAATGCAACATCTCCTCTCCCACTTCCTCCCGATAGGTACCGCTTCCCTGTGACCATCCCTCCATGCACTCCTACCCACTGAGCTGTCTCCCTGTGCCTGAGCAGCCCTTCATTCTCTCTTGCTTGTTCTCTCCAAGGAGTGTATCTACCTCAGGTAAATGCTCAACCAGTATGTCTGTCTACTGCTTGGCTGGAAGCTACAGGTGTGCGTTCAATTCTAGACCTGAAGGGCAGTTAGGGGCCATAGTCTCAGTGGTTCCACCAGGCTCCATTGACCAGCAAACCTGTTGCCCTCCTTTTTTTTTTTTTTTTTTCCAAATGATTTTGAGTTTTGTTCCACATTGTTTCCCGTGTCTATCCAGGATCTCCTATAAAGATCCTTTTCCAAGTGGTTGACAGTAGTAGCCAAGCACCATCTATTTCTTCTGGTCTCATAGTCGTATAGGCTGCAGATCGGATGGTGCACCAGTAGCTAGGACTGATTGCTTCCATGAATTTTTGGGTTTCTTCATTCTTCTTGGCTCTGGACGAGGAGAGACCCATCGTTGCATCTAGATGGCAGCCTGCAAGCTTTTAAGATCTCAGTCGCTACTAGCCATAGTAGAAGGTGGAACAATGATTTGTGTAGTATGTTATACCAATTGAGCTTGATGTCCTCTGTGACTACGGTCCCGAGCCCACAGGTTCAACTACTCAGTCCCTCTGGGTAGCTGGCTGTCACCAAGTAGTGACTACAACCTTGCCCCTTGTCAGCCCCATTATACACCTGGGAATTCAGATCATACACATAAAGTTATTAGACCACCGTCTGTCAACCCTATACATGTTCTTAGGTGCACTCTCCACTTCATATGTTGTTGTTGTTGTTGTTGTTTGCCGTCGAGTCGGCCCCGACTCATATAGATACCTAATATTTCAGCCTGTCCACCCATCTATCCACCCATATACCCGTGTTTGCCTTCACAGAGCATGCCGTACTATATGTGCAAAAGGGTTCATCTTTGTTGTCTGTACTTCCCACATACCTCTCTATGTCTTTCTTTTCCTCAATGCCACTATACTGATCACTCACATTTGGTACATTGTCTTTTTCTTCACCCAAACCAAAACTTATCTTTATCTAACAGCATTCCCTCCCCTCCCCTCACACCCCTGGTAACCAACAAAGAAAATGATCTTCCATAGATAAGTGTTACCTTGACTATTACAATAATAGACCAATACAATATTTGACCTTTTGTGATTGAGTTATTTCACTCAACATAATGTCCTCAAAGTTCATCCACGTTATGTGGTGCTTTGCAGATTCTACATTATTCTTTAGCATTGCATAGTATTCCATTGTGTTTATGTACCATAGTTTGGTTATCCACTCCTCAGTTAATGGACACCTAGGTTGTTTCCACCTTTTGGCTATTGTAAATAGTGCTGCGATGAACATGGATGTGCATATGTCTGTTCTTGTCATGGCTCTCACTTCTTTAGGATATA
>NW_006921870.1:1337276-1338270 GCF_000298275.1 Orycteropus afer afer
AATTTCAATTTTTATTTCTTCTCTTACCCAGTCTTTCTTAAGGAGGGTGTTGTTCAGTTTCCATGTGTTTACTCTTTTTCTGTTGATCTTCCTATAGTTGATTTCTAATTTGATAGCATATGATCTGAGAAGATGGTTTGTATTATTTCAATGTTTTTAAATTTATTAAGGCTTGCTTTGTGGCCTAACATATGGTCTATCATGGAAAATGTTCCATGTGCACTGGAAAAGAATGCATATTTTGCTGTCTTTGGGCAAAGTGTTGTGTAGATGTCTATAAGGTCAAGTTAGTGGGTTGTATTGTTTAGCTCTTCTGCATCTTTGTTGAGTTTCTTTCCAGTTGTTCTAGCTTTCATTGAAAGTGGTGTATTAAAATCTCCCACTAGGACTGTGGAGTCATCTATTTGACTTTTCAACTCTTTTAAAGTCTGATTTATGTATTTGGGGGCTCTTTCACTGGGTCCATAGATATTTGTTATGTCATCTTGTTTTATTGATCCTTTAATGATTATATAATGTCCTTCCTTGTCTCATATGGTGGTTTTAGTCTTAAAGTCAATTTCATCAGAAATTAATACTGCCACTCCTGCTCTTTTATGGCTGCCATTTGCTTGATATATCTTTTTCCAACCTTTGATTTTTAGTCTATTTTTGTCTTTGTCTATCAAGTGTGTGTCTTGTAGACAGCATATTGATGGGTTTTGTTTTCTTATCCAATCTGCAACTCTCTGTCTCTTGAGTAGTGCATTTAAACCATTAACATTCAGTGTAATTATCGACAAGTATGAATTGGCTGCTGTCATTTCGTTATGTTTTTTCATGGTGTCCCTGGTTACTTTGTTCCATTTTATTTTCTGTGCTGAGCTCATTATGTTTATGAATCATTACTGTGTTATCATTTCCTTTATTGCTGTTATTTTAGTATTTGCTGAATATTTGTGTTTGCCCTTTTATTGTGATATGAAGGTTTATCATTTTTCTTTGAGGTTACCCT
>NW_006921870.1:1338942-1375278 GCF_000298275.1 Orycteropus afer afer
TATCCCACATGAACCTTAGGCTTTCTTCATTTTGTTTTGATTTTTTTCTGATTGATCCTTTTTTCCAAAGAAGTATTCAGGTATTTGTATTCAATCATTAATTCTGTCTTCCATTGCATCAGTTCTACTCCTTTGCCCTTTCAATGTGTTATCTATTTCTGACAACTTAGTATTAATCTTCTGGATTTCTATCTGTACGTTTTGAATTATTTCTAATTTTTCATTTATTTTGTCATTTTGTTCTTACATTTTCTTCCAAATTTTTTCTAGGGTTTTGTCTGTGTTTTCCTTCATCTGTCTCTCAATCCTTTGAATATACCTAAATATAATTCTTTTGAATTCCTTATCAAGGAGTTCCAACGTGGCTTCTTCTTCAGGGATGTGTTCTGGGTGTGTATCCTGTTCCCTTGTTTCTACCACTTTATCTTGCTTCTTTGGGTGGACTGTGATTGTCTGTTGTCTCCGAGACATTGTAACATTGTTGTATTCAGATCTCTGTTAACTGTTTGTGAAGAGCAGCTAAGGGTGAGTCAGGCTCTTCTTGGCAGTTATCGTTGGCCTGTTGGTGGAGAAGGAAGTGGTGGCTCTCACTGAGTAAATGAGGCTGCAGGAGGTGTGGATGTAGTTGTGTCGTATGGGGACTGTTGCTGTATCCCACTCAGTTAGACAAAAATAACAATTGAATAACCATCAAAAAATAAAAGCAAATGAACAAAAAACACACCGTGTAATCACACAGGAACAGTAACCAAAAAAAAGGAAAAAAAAAGGGGGGGGGGCGAGAGCAATAAGAGAAAAAAGATAGAGAAGGAGAATAATGAAGAAAAAAATGGAAATAACGCAAAAAGAGAAACAAGGAATGGGGTTAACCATGAGAAAGAAAAAAAATTGCAACCAGGAACAGGGAAAAGAAAAAAGCTGAAAACTAGAATCTTGGAAGGGAAGAAGAAAGAACAATAATAAAAAGGACAAAAGTAATAATGATAATGTTCTTGTTGTTGTTATGTGCCATTGAGTCAGATCTGACTCACAGCAACCCCTTCTTGAGTTTCCAAGGCAGTATCACTATGGAAGTAGATTGCCCAACCCTCCTTCCGAGGAGTGGCTCATGGGTTTGAAACGCCACCCTTCTTGTTAGTAGTCAAGTGCCTTAGGCACTACGCTACCAGAGCTCCTTCCAATAATGATAATAGTACTTTCAAAACAGACAAAACAAAACAAACTAAAAAAAAAGAAAAAAAATGGGGCAGGGCACCCAGGCTCTGTCCGAGCACACAGACTGGGATGGGATTCCTGCTGGCTGAGAAGGTGGGTGGGAGTGAGGAATGGCTGCACCCCTGTTCACCAAGAGGGTGTGGGATATAAGAGTAACAACAGGAATGTCGCACCTTTCTGGTCATCCGCATCCACAATGTCCTTGTGGTTCCTGGCAAGTGAAGCCTGTTCTTAAGTCCCTGGAATCTGGCAGAACACTGTCACTTTATATATCCAAAATGGTCAAACAACTTGTAAACATTCAAATTGGCTGTGCCCTCCGGACAGGCAAAAGTCCACAGCTCAGCCTGCCTTCCTCTTCGCTGCTTCCCCTTTTATTCACCAGCCACCAGAGCAGTCCTCCGTGCAGTCTCTTGCTAGCATGGCTGATTTGTAGGTTAATTATTAGGTCCTAATACCATATCCAAGCTGTCTGTGCCATCAGGATCGCTCCCAGACCACAGCTCTGTATGCCTCCTTTTTTGGTGCTTTCATGAAAATTCTTCTGCTCGTTGGAGTTTAGTCCACTTCTATATCCTTCCCTTCAAAACTCAGGGGTCCAGGATTATCTTCTGTATCTGTGTTAATTGGTTCCCCTTTTCTTTGTTGAAGAGGGTCTATACAGACTTTCTGCCTATTCCGCCATCTTACCCAAACTCCTCCATACTTACTACTTTTCAGATGACAAAACAGAGGGCTTTGCAGTGGGGAGACCCAGGCCAATCTCTCAAGCCTCTGTGGGCCTCCTGGTCATGATCCACATGGTATCACTGAGGGCCTATGAGTTTTTCCCCTCACAACAGGGACAGAAGGGAATACTTGTACACTGAGAGTAGCCCTGCTCTGGACACGCACACTGGTAGCTCCCTGGCACACTGAGGCAGCAGAAGGTACAGAGGTTACAGGCACCCTGTGCACTGGGACTAAGTGCATACACAGGTACAGTGCTCTCCAATTTAGTCCATGCCAGGCCATTCCACCCTACCCTACCCTGTCCTGTAGTCTAAGGTATAAAAAGACGACAAGGTGCTGCTGAGATACACTAGATTGATTTCAGAACTCATTCATGAATCAGCCATGAGCCTGCACTGACTGGTCTGATTCTACCCTCTGCTGGGTACTGACAATAGCACCTGCCTTCATGGACCAATATGCCACCCAGGGCTGAGGCAAGACCCTGGCCTCAGCCAGACAATTACAGCCCCAGGAACACCAGCCCTCAGGTCCCCTAGCTGGGGAAGATGCAGCCTGTGGTAGGCAGGAAAAGGGCAGGGGCCTGAGTTCTGGACACTGCAGAGATGGTTCTCCCAGGGCTGCTCGGTGCCCCTCCTGTGTCTTGCCAGGCCTAATCTCAGTGGCTTCAGTTAATTCCAGTGGAATTGAACTTAGAATCCTGAACTCTCCAGCTTAGAAGGCACATTAGACATTACAGACTCTGATCCCCATTCAGGCAAGAATCTTCTCTATTTCAAATTGACCAGGTGGCTGCCCAGCCGCTGCCTGCATGTTATCCCCAGCAGTGGGGAGACTCTCCCTCCTATGATCCCTTCCCTTCCTGCACAGCTCTGATTAGATGAACATATATGGTCCAGGGACATGCCTCTATGACCCCTTCCCCACTCTCGTGGGTCTCCCCATCTTCTGGTACACAGACCATCCTTGGATAGCATCACAGTTGAGTACACCAACAAGGACCCCTGAGACTACTCTTCTCCTGCCTCCTTTAGAACTACCTATAGTATCCCTGTCCCCTTCCCAGGGCAGAGCCAGAACTGAGCCCAGGCATGGAAGACTCTCAGCTGGGATGAGCAGCAGGACTGTCACCTTCTTCATGCCAAGCAATACTTAATGTGACCACTGGTGGCCTGGTCATTTTTGTTTATGCATTTCATGTGAGAGCTTCAAGCACAGAGCTGGCCATGTAAAGTTCCCTGTGGGGAAAAGAGACCCTCACTCACCTTTGCAGGATCTCCCGTTGGCACTCATAGAGTAGCCCTGCTCTGGACATGCACACTGGTAGCTCCCTGGCACATTGAGGCAGCGGAAGGTACAGAGGATATGGGCACCCTGTGCACATTCATCGATGTCTGCCAGAGAGAAGAGCAGTGCCTCAGGAGCCCCACCCATCCACAGGCTGGCAGCCACTTACAGTTAGCCTGCTCTGTTGTAGCCACAAAGCTGAAAGGTCCACTTTACAGATGAGGGCAACAGGCTAGAGAGAGACAGGTTCCCCAGGCCATACAGCCGTAAAGGACTCCCTTCCCAGTGTTTGCCCCCTGGGCCTGCCCTGCAACTGCTGCTATCAGCTGAGGGACAACAAGTACTGGTGATGGTGATGAGGCTTAGCACTCTCACAAGAGTGACTTAATCTAACCCTCCATCCCTCTGAGGTCAGGATCATCATTCTCCTTCTACAGAGGAGGAGGAGCCTGAAGCTCAAAGTGGGGAAGTAATTTGCTAAAGCCACGCAGCCAGGAAATAGCAGGGCTAGGACTCAAACTCAGATCTGACATAAGTCTTATGTGTGTCTTGAATCTGGAACACAAGGAAGGGGTGCCCCTGGGTTCCTGGGTGAGAAGGAGTACCTCTGCAGGTGTGGCCATCCTCAGCCAGCTGATAGCCCTGGCGGCAGTAGCACTGGTAGGAGCCGTAGATGTTGGCACATTCCTGGCTGCAGCGCTGGGAATCACACTCATTCACATCTGTAGGAGATTGGCCACCATAGTATGTCTCACTCAGCATTCACCCATCAAGGATGATGATCTCTCAAGGCCCCCAAGCTCACCTCAAGCCTGGCCTTGAGAGATCATCCTTCCAGCCTCCTCTTGGGGCAGATGGGGAAAAGAGGTTCACGAAGGGCAAGGGGCCCACCCAGGGCATAAGGCTGACATAGGGACAGAACAGGGCTTGCTGATGGACTCCTGTCTGGCTGCCACAATGAAGGAGCCACAGATTGAGCTCTGCCTCCCCACGTGAGTACCCTACAAGGGTCCAGGCACTTGGCTCTGATGTCTCTCAGGGGCAAGGCACCAGGTACCAACAAGAACTTCTTTGAGGGCTGGAGCTCTTTTAGCAATGCAATCCCTGAGTCTAGCACTGCATGGGTACAAGAGCAGGCACCAGAGTATGGAATGAATGAATAAGTGTGTGAGGGAATGAGAGGGCATGCAAGTGAGAAAAGCAGTCAATGACTTAGGTGAATGTCTATTGGACTTTGAGCTCTTTGTGGGCAGGGACTTGTCTTCCTATACACTCAATGAAACTACTAAGGCCCTACAATGTGCCAGGCTTGTGCCGACCTGGGGACATAGCTGTAAACAAGATGCCAAAAGTCATTCCCTTGTGGAGTTGACATTCATGTGTGTCGTGGGGAACTAAACAAGTAAAATAGTGTTAGAAGGTGGCACATGCTGTGGAGAAAAATTAAGCAGGGAAAATAAAATCAATGAAGGGGCAGAAGTGTTTGGGTGACTGCAGTTTAAATAGGGTGATCAGGGAACGAGTCATGAAGATGGAAGATGCATGTGGATGTCTTGGGGAGGGCATTGCAGGCAGAAGACATAGTGTGAGCAAAGGCTCTGAGGTGGGAGCATGCTCGTGTGAGAGCACAGAGAGGAGGCAGGCAAGGCCAGAAGGGAGTAGTGTGCAAGGCAAAGTGAGAGAAGGTGCGTTCAGGTCATACAAGGCCTTGTAGGCTACTGTTGGACCGTCTCAATCCTCAGGATGTGGCAACATCCATGGTATTCACAAAAACTGGAAGTACTTACACTTGCTCATAACATGAATGCATGAATGAATGAATTAAAGTGGCAGACGTTTTTTAGAGTCTAATCTCATCTGACATAACCAGACCTGGTTATACTCTCCTCCTCCTGGACTGAGCCTGCCTGCAGGCAGGTGACTAGGCTCTCCTGCAGGCAGGTGACTAGGTAGGGGAAGATGGCCTCCCCAGGGGTCTCAGGGATGCCCCCAGCAGATAGCAGTTAGGAGAGACCTTCCTGTTGGGGAGAAGCTGAGAAAGACAGGGCCAGGTCAGTGGGGCCCTTCACTCACCACCTGCCCCTTCACTGATTAGCCTCAGAACCTCCTCCACACCAGTCCTTGACGGACCTGGCCCAAGTGCACAGGGGACATGTGGGGAAAGCCCTTCATGCAATCCTCCTCCATCAGCCCTGAGTCCATTTCCACATGGATGAGAACACAAACCTCAAATGTCAGTCTGTGTGTGGGTCCAGCCTGTGGACATGCTTGGCTTAGCCCATGGTGTATGTTTTTTTTTTTTTTAAAGTTTTTCACCAGCAACATGTAAAAGCCAGGATATTTCACATAAATATCTAGGTTTCTGGTGTCTCTGGAAGACCAGAGATGGGCACACAGGCCTACATTAGGATGGACTCATCTGCCCCTAGGCTCTCCAGTTGGGCTCTCTCTGGAGCTTCACTTATTTCCAGTCCCTGCCTGGACCCTGGAGACACTGCCATCTGAGACTGGAACCAGAGCCTGTTCTACTAAAGGCTGGGACAAGCCCTGAAGCTTGAGCTCATCTACTATCTCTGCCTGCAAGGAACTCCCACTGGGGGTGCTGATGACACAGAGACCCAGTCCCTTTGGTCTGTGGCAGCCAGGACTCAAGTCTGCAGTAGGGAGGCACCTAACCCACTAAGCCAGGGGCTTGGATGAATGAGAATGGGAGAAATGGTGCAGTAGGGGTACCAGGGGTCAAGGTGTGAGACCAGGCTGAGTGGGTCAGAGTTCAAGACCGATCAGTGGTACCTTCGCAGTGCTTGCCATCAGCAGCCAACTTGAAGCCTGAAGCACAGGAGCAGTGGTAGGAGCCAAGCGTGTTCTCACAGGTGTGCTGGCACAGGCGGCCCGGGGAGGCCCAACACTCATTCACATCTGCAGGCGGGCAAACAGGTGGGCAGAGTTAGAGCTCCCTTCCCCACAGGCTATCAAGGGAGCTGGGTGGAGAGAGGGACCCAGAAGGAAAGAGAGTAGAGACTGGGATAGTGGAGGAAGAGGTAAAGAGACAGGAAGGGAGAGAGAGAGGGATAGACAGAGACTGAGAGAAGAAGAGAACAGGAGATAGCCAGAATAAAGTGGTAACAGTCACCATGGGACACTGTGGGAGAGGTGGTCAAGACCACAGAAGAGTGTTGGAATACCTGGAAAGAGGTCTAGGGAAGTAGACTTGGGCAGGTGGGCATTACTCAGGCAGTAGGTGCCAGTGGTCACCCAACCTGGAGTTGGGGAGGTGGAGGGGAACAGTGGGTCTGTCCATCAGCTCCACATACCAATGCAGGCCCGGCCGAAAGCATCACGCTGGAAGCCTGCTTTACAGTCACAGTGGTAGGCGCCAGGGAGGTTGTGGCACACTTGGTTGTCACTGCAGCGGTGCATGCCTGCCTCACACTCATTCACATCTGCAGGAGAGGCAAGCTGACTCACTGAGGCCTAGGGCTCCCCCTCTGCCCACCCCTCACAGGCACTGGGAAATCCAAGCAGGCAGGGCAGGCCACAGTGGGGTGGGGACCGGCCTTACCCACACACTTGGTGCCATCCTCATTGGCGTGGTAGCCACGCCCACAGAGCAGTGGGTTTCTCTGGCACGTGTAGGAACCAACTGTGTTGATGCAGCTGAAGCCCGGCTTACAGGGCTCAGGCAGCGACGTGCACTCATTGATGTCTGCAGAGGTGAACGAAGACAATGCCACTTCCCTGCCCCAGCACCTGGGTCCAGGGCCATGTGCTGGGCAGTGAGGGCAGTCAGGCCCTGGTCAAGGCTGCTAGGCAACTGCCCCACCCTGTTTCCCCTTGATCCACGGAACTCAGCTTCCCAGAACCTTAAGCACCTACAGGAGGATTCTTACATGCATCTCATATCTGTCCCTGATGCAGACGCTAGAGTGAAATCACAGCTAAGATCTAGGATAATTACAGCACAGTATACCTTTGTTCTTCAGTCTCCAAGAGCTATCTCAACCACCCAGAACTGAACACAAACACCATACCCCAGCACACAAGGTACTGCAGACCTATCCAATCTCTTCATCTCACCTTCCCTTCTCTACTCCAGCCCCACTGGGCCACTCCCCATCTCCAATGCCCTACACAGTCCCAACACAGGACCTCTGCACATCCTGTTTCTCCTTCCATTGGCATAGACTGCCTCTCATATTTTCATGGCTGGCTCCCTCACTGCCTCTGGTCCTGGCCCAACTGTCACATGTTCAGGGAGGCCCTCACAGAGCAGGTAGGAGTCTTCTCTTTTAAGTTCTTATCTCCTACTTGGGAGTTCTGGTAGCATAGTGCCTAAGGCATTTGACTGCTAACCAGAAGGCTGGCAGTTCAAACTCACCAGGTACTCCTCAGAAGGAAGGTTGGGCAATCTACTTGCATAGTAATACCGCCTCAGAAACCCAAGGAGGGGTCGCCATGGGTCGGATCCGACTCCACCGCAGAGAGTTTAGTTTTGGTTTTTATCTCCTACTTATTTTATTAGGAGCTCTGGTTATTTATCAAAGCACTTGTGAGTAACTGCTACTTTCATTAACATGTTTGCTTAATTAATCCTCCCAGACATCTTGTTAAACTGCCGTAGCTCTCCAACATCTAGAGCCGTGGCATTTAGTAGGTGCTCAGAAATGTTAATGAGGAAATGAGGAACTGTTTGGGGTCAGGTAGCCTCCCCACCTTGCCATGACCTGGCTAGGTGCATGCTTCCAGGGCCAAGCACAGGAACCCTCACATGCCACAGTCTGGCTACAGCCTATGGAGTTTTCTGCATCCTGGGACACCAGCAGGTCAGACAGTGAGCAACATTAGAAGGGCACCTCAGGGAGAGCTTCAGCTCCGATTTGCCAGGGGGTCTACCATCAAGTCTTGAGAAACCTTCACCCTGTACCTAGGTTCCAACCTACAACAGAGGCAACATCTCAAACACAGTTATTGTGAGGAAAGCAGTGGCATGGTCTACAGTCAACACTGCCAGCCACCTAGCCCACACCTTCCTCCCCACCACTGCTGGCACCCCTGATGGTTCCTACTCAAAGTGCAGCCTGTCCTGCAGAGGGCATCAGTGATCACTTCTGCACAGCCTAGGGCCATGCTTCTAGGGAAGGCAAGACCTCTTGGCCCCTGGTCAGTGGCTTTTTGGAAGAGACTTAAGTGGGGCAGGGAGGACATGGGGCCTCAGACCACAATAGGCCATCATGTGTCAAATTGCAAGTCTTAACCCATCAGTAGCGCATGAAATCAATCTAAAGGTACTTGACGTGCAAGTTGTGAAAATAAGAAAATTTTAGTGTGTATCATATGCAATCAGGCTGTTGTCTTGTGAAATTTGTGTTCTAGGGGTGTGTGTGTGTGTACACACCAGGTCATGATATAAAATAAGTTTTGTACTATTGGTTGGGATAAAAAAATTATGAAACACACTCAAGTTCAACTCCACAAATAAACTGAAATGTAAGAGCCCCAAGAAATGCCTAACTTCTCCTCCCCATTACCCTCTCCCAGTATCCAGCTCAGGGCCCAGCACAGAGAGTCAGCCAAGGTCAGAAAGCTCATTCCCACTGCACAGAAGGGCACTGAGGCTGGGTGAGGCACAGCACAGCAGGTTATGCTGCTCCTCAAGTGCACCATCACCCTCCCAAGGATCCCACTCACCCACACAGTTGCCCTCAGGGTCCTGGAGGAACCCCTCCATGCAGCGCTGCCGAGCCTGGCAATAGAAGGAGCCCTTGGTGTTTTGGCACGTGAAGCCCGCCTGGCAGTTGTGTGTGCCCAGTGCACACTCATCCACATCTGCACACAAAGGCCAGTGTGTTAGGAGCGGCTCTCTACCCCTCCCAACCTGGTACCCTGCTCACATTACTCAACCACATCCCTGACCTCAGGCCACCGTGGTTACCAAGTTCTTCTGCACCAAGGAAATTGGGGAAGCAGTATCACCTAACTTGACACATGTCCCAGTAGTCACAATAACATAAGCACACCTATTGAGCTTTTCCTCTGCACTAGGTACTGTTCTAAGTAGTCCTCAATGTGTTTATTTAATCCTCAAAATGCTAGGAAGTAGGTACTAAGACTATGCCCATCTGACAAAGGGAAGGAGCTTTGAGTGGGATTAGAGCCCAGGCAGCCTGACCCAGACCTTGTGCTCTGCTGCCCACAATGCCCAGGGGCAGAAGAGAATGGGAACAAGTGCTTAAACCCCTGAGGTCCCTGGTTGACTGTCCTCATCCTCAGGAGGCCTGGAGCTTCCAATGACAGAGTTGCCAGACCTGGGATCAAATCACTGCTTTCACACCTGCTACGTGGTCCCAAGTGGTCTCTCAGAAAAGATGCTGGAGTATTTAGTATGTGTCAGGGGTCCATTGTTACAGAGTACCTTTACTGGAATTCTTCACTCAGGCTCATACCTATGCCACATTGTAGTTTACAAAGCATAGTCCTCATGCTGTCCCTCATGGATTCTGCACAGCAGAAGTCTTTGACAGATGAGCAAACTGAGGTACCGGGCAGGACAGCAGCACAGAGAGTAAGAGTCCCAGATTTCCTCAGCTTTGATGACTACCTGACCAACACCTGCTTGTCTGTCATCCATTTATCCATCCTCCATCCTTCTGTCTAACCCCTCTCCTGTTTTCCAAGGCGTCTACCATGTCCCCACAGAAGCCTGAACTTAGTGAGGTCCTGTGCTGTATTCCAGGCACCCAGAAATGAACCAGGCAGGCAGTGGGCTGGGCTATACCCAAGGAGTGCCCTCCTTCCCAGGTATCAGGAAGGCAACAGGAGTTTCAGAGTGCAGGCTGGCCCTGGATCTGTCGTGCACACTCAAACTAAGGGCCAGGGGCTCACCTCCCTCCCATCTCACCCCCACACCCTCAGTCCCAGCTCCCTGCCTGACCTTGAAGCCACTTCTCACACCTCAAGTTCTCCACGGCTCAGAACAATTAAGCATTTCTACAAGTCTCACCCCTTTGGCAGCATTCCTCTGAACTTTTTTAGTTTAAAAAAAATATTTTGATCACATGTGGAATAGAACCAATGAGTCTGCCAACTCATTGTTTCTTTTGACATCCACACCCACACTCTATGTCAACCTGAGACTTCCTTTCTGCCTTTGACTATGCTGATGCTGTCCCCTCACCATGCCCAATGGCCTTTGCCCTTGCTGCTCTCTCTGCCTGGAAGACCTACATCACCTCTACAATGGGATCTTCTTCCCACCACACACATAAAACAACACCTAGCCCACAGCCATGATCAACCACCATGCTGTGTGCTTGGGTACATCTCATCTCTCCCTCTGTAAGGTAAGCATCAAGTGGTTGGAGACAAGGACCACAGCACCCTGCACTGTCTACATCACCGAAGACCCTGCTAGGACATAGCAGAAGCTCAAGAGGTATCTGCTGAACTGGTTAAATAAAAATACCCCATCATTTAAAAAAAAGGGGGGGGAGACAGGTTTGCTGGTCTGATAGAGCCTGATGGAACCACTGAGACTATGGCTCCTAGCTGCCCTTCACGTCTGGAATTGAACCCACTCCTATGGCTTCCAGCCAAACAAAAGACAGGCATATGAGCTGAACATTTACATTAGATAGATCCACTCCCTGGAGAAATCAATCATGGGAGAGCAGAAGGGCTGTGTATACACAGGGAGACAACTCAGGGGGCAGGAGTACATGGGAGGGAAGGACACAGGGAAGAGGTAACTATGGGGAGGAAGTGGGAAGAGAGCTGTTGCATTGTAAGAAATTGCAGTCAATGTCATGAGACAATGTATATGTGAGCTGCCATATGGAAAAGTGAATTTGCTCCTTAAACTTTCACCCAAATCACACACACACACACAAATAACCACTCTTTTCAGAAGACCAGAATTTTCTAGTGAAAGTGAGGAAATGATATGTCCATAGGGCTTCACCCTAATGTCCAATCAGAGAAACTGAGGCACGGCAAGGGGAATAATTAATACCTAGATGCTCAGCAAGCAGTTACAAATAAAAGACCAGACACTTGCCTTTCTCCTATATTCCTCCACCTGTGCAGTCTTCCCACAAGCAGGAAACCTGAGTGCTGGCAGCTCTCAAGAGGAGACAAGGCTCTTAGCAAGTCAGGGCAGAGGCGGGGGCCTACAGCTGAGCCTCTCACCTGTGCACTCGCCATCCGTGAGGGCGTAGCCCGGCTCGCAGGTGAGGGCCTTGTAGCAGCGAAAGGAGCCCAGAGTGTTCACGCAGTGCTCGCCCCGGGTGCACGTGTGCAGAGCAGTCACACACTCATTGATGTCTGTGGGAAAGGAGGGCTGTCAGGGCTCCACACGCAGCCAGGAAGGAAAGAGAGCCAGGCCCTGCCGTCCAGAGAGTGGCACACAGCTGATGCCCACTTTTCAATCCATCCAGTCATTCAATAAATATTTATTGAGCACTTGCTAAGTGCTCTTGGCACTGAGGATAACTTGTAAACAGAAATCCCTGCCCTCATGGAGCTGACAATCAGGGGAGGAGACACAATAAACAGATAAATACGGAAGCATGTAGTTTGGAAGGTGGTCACAAACCCTATGTAAAAAAAAAAAAAAAAAAAAATGGGGCAGGATAAAGGAAATGAGAATAGCTAAGGTAGGGGTACGGGCGGTTAGGGAGGGCTCAGACAAGATGACACCATAGCAAGGATTTGAAAGATGCGCCAAGAGGTTGTTCTAGGCAGAAGGAAAAATCAGTGCAAGGGCCCTGAAGAGAGAGCCTGCCAGACATCTTCAAGGGACAGAGAGAGGATAGATATGGCTGGAGAAGAGAATTAGGAGATGAATCAGAGAGGAGAGGACTGTCTTTGACACTTAGGGCAGTGGAGCCACAGAAGGAGCTAACAAGGAGAGAAATGGTCTGACTTATCTATAGCAAGATCCCCAGCTGTAGTTGGAGAACAGTCTCCAAGAGAAAAGGTGGAGGCAGGGAGGTAGGCCTTTAAGGAGGATCAGAGTACTCCAGGCAGGAGAGGTCTGCAGCTTAGACCACCACCCGTGGAGTGGGGAGACACAATCACACCTGGAAATATTCTGAATGTGGAACCAACAGGATCCACTGATGGATGAGAGGAAGGTGTGAGAGAGGAATGTAGAAGTCTCAACAGATTTTGACCCAAGCAGCTGGACAGAGGGGGTGCTATCTGTTGGGATGGGGCAGACTGAGGGGAGCAGGCATGCAGGGCAGATCTGAGCCCTGTGGCCACATGAGTTTGAAAGGTGCCCAAATAGAGATGTTGTGAGGGGGCTGGAGACATGCATCTGAGTCCCAGAAGGTTGTGGCTAGAGATATTAATTTGTAGTGGTCAGTGTATGGGTGGTAAAAAAGGCCCAACCTGGTTGTGGTCACCTGGGGGGAGAGGGTGCACAGAGAAGAAGCAAGGACCAACTCTAGGGACATTTCTTGGGACAAGCTGCTGAGGAGGGGAGAAGCCAGCAAAGGAGAGAGGGAAGGAGCATCAAGGAGGAGAACCAGAGAGTTCACTGACTCAAAACTTGCCCAGTGTTTACGGCCCACTTCTGGTTAGCAGCTAAATACCTTATCCACTATGCCACCAAAGCTACTTAAGTGAAATATCAGAATAGGCAAATGTAGATAGATAGAAGTTAGATTAGTGCTTAACCAGGAAGAGGGAAGGGTAGAGAGTTATGGGTTAAGGGGTATAATGCTGCTGTTTGAGGTGAGAACGAGGTTATAGTAATAAATAGTGGTAATGGTTGCACACATGGGGAATATGGTTAATGCCAAATAACTGTAAATTTCAAAATGGTTAATATGGCAAATGTTATATATTTTACCACCATGAAAAAACAAGAAAAATCTCTCCCCTGGGCAAATGCTAAGGATATATGGATAATGGGCCAATTGCTGCCTCCTGAGGGGAGGAACATCGTTCACTCATTGATTCATTCATTCACTGGACACACACAGCCTTGGTCCTTGAAGGGCTCCCAGGTTCATGGCAGAGACCTGCTGAGGTGGGATAGGGGTTCCTGGGTGAAAGACACTGTCCCTGGGCATAAGGCAGAAAGCCACATCATACTCAGGGTCCTGGATGGTCAAGTCACTCCTCAGAGGCAGTAAGATTTGAGCTCTGTCCACAAGGTTAACTGGGGACCAGGTGGACCAGTTAGAGAGGGAGGAATCAGGATCGTGGGGGAAGAAGACATTCTCAAACCCTCAAGTGAACAAAATGGTACACATGGAGGCACCTGGAGGTGGTGGGGGAGGAGGGAAAGTGGTTTCCAAGGAAGGGTTGGCTGGGCAAGATGAAGCTTTCTGATGCACAGGCTGGGTTAACAAAAACACCAGGGGTCCCAGGGTCCCAAAAACACCATAGGAGGAACCAAGATGATAGATAACAGCACTGCCATTAACTAATGCTCAGGAAGGGGTGGGCAGCTCCTACTCACAGATGAGGAAATGAGGTTTCCCAGAACCAGCAAGTGGCAGCAGCAAGAATAGAACCCAGGGCACCTGGCCCAGAGTCCCCAATGGGTGTGCCTTTCCCCACCAACCAGGCACTGCTGCAGGGGTGGGCTCCAGTGCTAGGACTGCTCCCCTCCTCACCATCACACTTTCCCAGGGGCAAAGACAATCCTCAAAGTGAAGGGCACTAAAGGCAAATGGCAAAGTCCTGGGGCGTCCTCAGCAACAGTCACATATCTGTTAGAGGACCTCTAGACTCAGCCCTGCTCAACCCTGACATAGTTAAGCTTACACACCTCCAGTGATGGAAAGCTCACTCCCTCTGCAGGCTGTCTCAATATCATTTGTTGAATCATACTAATGATGTCAAACATTAGCAAGTGCTTTACATGGATTAATTCATTTAATCTTCACAACGACCCTTTGAGGTGACAACTATTTTCATCCCATTTTACAGATATGTAAACTGAAGCTCACAGTGGTTAAATGATTTGTTTAAAGTCTTACAACTAGGAAGTGACTAAGCCAGCACATGCAGTGACTTTAGCAATGCACCAGCCTCCCCACTTATAGTCTGGCTGACCAATGTCTGTGGAGTAAACACATGAACCACAGACACCAACAGATGCTTGTGTGTAAAGAAGAGTTGGAGGGTATGAGTAGCCAGTACTAATGGATGACAAGGGAATACATGAGTAAGTGGAATGGAGGTACTGGAAAATTTGCGCAGGATGAACAGAGGGATAGAACTGAGAAGATGAGACTAAGGGCTAATAAATTTTACTGAATGGAATGTACCTTTGCTCTTTGAACCCAGAACCTGTTTACCAGCTGCCCAAGGACTCCTTTCAACATGAGGCCTTCACCCAGGGAACTTGGAGTGATGGTGCCCTTGAGATGCATTAGGAGAATCCCCTCAAAAAAGGAAATACATGCTGCACAGTGGTGTCTATGTCATGGGAAGCAGACCAGCCTTCTCCGACACACAAACATACAGACAGACAATCCAAATAGGAAGAGTTCACCCAGCCCCACAAGCAGATCAAGAGGGAGCATGTTGTGCCAGCGGCTGGAGGCCAAGGGCAAACGTGTGTAGCTAGCACCATGAGCCCATCTGCCCAGTGGCAGAGGATGAGCAGGGGGCATGTTCAGGCTGGGCACAGTCCACAAGCACAGAGAAGATGCCTGGGGCCCCAACCAGCATGCCCTGAACCCACTCTGCACTGCCCCCACCTCTATACCCTTCTTAAAGCTATTCCTCTACCCTGATATTCTTCCCACTGCCCAAGTACGTCCATCCTTAGAGACTGGTGCAAATGCCACTTTCTCCAGGAAGTGTGGCCGATTACACAGCTGGAATTATTCTCCTTTTGCCTATGTCTCTGCTGTAGAATTGACCACAGTCTGCTCTGAGTCCCTGCTACTTTGGGTCTCTCTCTTTGGGATCAGGAACTCTAGGAAGACACAGGCAGGGTTTACATTTTCTCCATAAACATCAGACCCTCCCAACCATGGGGACTGGGTCCATGATCCTCATGGCCTACAGTCATCCAGCCACACAGGAATCAAGAGACGGGAGGGAGCATCCTTACTAGGGCCTGACCAAGCCAGGCCCAGGACAAAAGCCAGCACAAGCCTCATCCAGTCCTCCTGGCCCCAGCCAGCAGTATCACCCCAGGTGTGGGGAGAAAATAAGAGGCCCAGAGAGGAGAGTCAACTTCTCAAGGTCACCAAGCAAACAGATACCAAACTGGACTGTACAGCTGGGCCTGTCAGACCCCAGTTATCTGTTCATTCACCTCTGGCCCTAAATGTATCTAATGATGATCTAAGCAACTGACATAATATGCTCACCAAGTCCCAGACTCCATGCTCACTGCATAACCTCAGAACCACACCCAAAGGCTGGCCTCACTTATAGATGAGTAAGTCATTTGCCCAAGGCTACAGAGCTGCTGAGGGGCAGAGTCCTGCTTTAGGCCCCAAGTCCCACATATAGTACCCCACCACCCAACTTGCCTGACCTCCTTCATTTACTGTAGCCCAGACAGGGTCAAGGGCCTAGACAGGCCACACATCCAGCTTAGCTATCTGACTCCAGGCACATCTCTAGGGAAAGCAGCCTCCAGGAGAGCTGGGGGACAAGCGAAACAGGACACCAGGACATGGAGGGCGTGACACAGAGCGCAAGGGTGCCAGCTGTGCTGAGAGCTCATATGCAAAGGGGACAGACCCTTTAGCATGTGGCCGCAGGGTGGCATGGTTTGCATGGTGCAGAGCAGAGAGCCGTGATGGTGGGTGGCAGGCAGGGGCTCTCGCTTACCCATGCACTTCCTGTGCGCATTGAGGATAAAGCCCTCCGCACACAGCACTGTGTGGTTGACACAGTAGAAGGATCCCAGGGTGTTCACACAAAACTGCTGCCGGCTACAATCGTGAGCACCCAGCAGGCACTCGTCTTGGTCTAGTGTCAGCCACAGAAGGGAAAAACAGAAGGGCTGTTAGAAGAGCATGGCCTGCCATGGAGCATCCAGTAACAGGTAGGGAAACAGGCTAGAAAGGGCCAGGGCCCTGCCAGGGCCTCCCAGCCTATTAGTGGCAGACATGGGCCTTGGAGTCCAGTCTGAGTCTGTAGAATCAAAAAATTTCAAAGTTGCAACCCACTGCTCATACTGGGTAAGTGGTGAGAAAGAACTCAAAGAGGATGGACAACCTGCCCAAGGACACACAGCTAGACAGGACCAAAGGCAGTCCAATATCTGAACATACTCCACTTCCATGGGCAGCCAAAGGAACCACACAGTGGCAGGGGTTGCAAATTCAAGTGCATTAGAGGCCAGGCTAGCAAGAGGAAAGGAAAAAGGGGCTCTATAAGGAGCTGAAGAGTCTGGGCTCTGTCCAAAGGAAGTCCAGAATGTGAGCCCCGATAGGCAGATTTTGTAAAGTTTCAAGAGAAATCCAGAATCTGGAATTTAAAAAAAAAAAAAAAGCATTGAGCTTTTCACAGTTGGGAATGCATTTCAGTATTTTAAACATGACAGAACAAAGTAGGGCTCCTCCACAGGACAGACTGTGGCTTCAGGATGCCTATTTGCAGCCTCTGGCCTGGATACCACCATTTTTCTTACAAGGGTCCCCTCAAGGAGGAAGTGGAGGCCTAGGAAGACATGGGCCTAGGACAGCCACATAGCCAGCAGAAGCAGGGCTGTGCCAAGCCCAGGTCCCCATGCCTGGTCAGGGCTATGCCCACTGAGGCTGAGGTCTGCTACCTGGCAGAGTCTAGTGAGATGAACTCACAGCTTTACGGCAACCTTCTTATAGACAAGCCCTGGGAGACAGGGGATGAACCCCAGAGGGCACAGCCTAACCTGGACCTAAGCTCTGCTTCCACACCATCTGAGAGAAAGGGTTGCCTGGCTGCCACGGGCAAGTTTCCCACCCTCTATGAGCATGAAGAGGGTGTCTGTCCACATCAGAATGTCAGTCTCAGTCGAGGGACTAAGCAGGATATTGGCCACTGGCAAAAGGTAAAAAATTTTCCTGAAAGACTTGCCCCAGTTAGTCTTGGACTCACACCAAGGTCACGTCTCCTGGACTGACCTGAAGCTTTCCTTGGACCCTCTGTGCCTGCCCAAACCCCAGACATGAAGAGTCTGTGGGAACCACCCCTGCTGGGATGCAGGTATCAGACCCAAGGCCATACCTTAAAGCAGGGAAGTTCAAGCCCATATGCTCCATCAAGATCAGACCCAGACCCACTCCCCCAGCTCCTGGAAAGGTCATCAGGTATAAGGGGTGTGCTTGTGGACCCTATCCAGGGCCCTTGAGAGGCAGCTCGTCATTGCCAATTCCATTTTCTTCTTTGTTTTAATAAGCAACAAGCATGTGGCATCCAGCCAGAGACTCTTACCCCTCAGCCTCCCTGCCACTCCCAATCAGGGGCAAGTGGAGGTGATGAACACCACTTTGAGGTCCTGCCCCTCAAATAACTGAGCTTCCCTCCTTCTCTTTCTCTTTCACAGCTGGGACATGGATACATGGTTGCAAACCAACTCTAACCATGCAGAGAAAGATAACACTTGAGGACAGGGCTAGTCAGAGTGTGGGCTCACAGCAAAAGCATCACCTGGGGCCTTGTTAGAGATGCAGATTCCTGGGCCCTAACCCAGACCTCCTGAATTAGAATTGCTGGGGGTGGGACCCAGGACTCTGCATTCCTAACAAGGTTCCAGGTGACTCTGACATCTATCTATTAAGTCTGAGGCCACTGCTCTAGGAACTGGCAGGGCAACTAGGTGGAAGAAACCTAAATCCTGGACAGCAAATTCACTGCCCACATACCTCTGCAAGGTAACCTGGGAGGGTAGTTACTATCATCTTGTTTAAGGTGCCAGACTACTTGGGGCTCTCATCACAGAAACAAACCTGTTTCCTAACTAATACAGCAAGTGTCAGACCTCAGCCACCCCATCCTCACTCAGCCCTCAACCCAAGCCAACGCAGGCTTGTAGGCAGTGGGCAGCCCTGGGGTACTCACCTTCACAGGACACACCATCGGCCATGATGGCATAGCCAGGAAAGCAGGAGCACATGGCTGTATCCCTAATGATGCTGCACACCTGCTTGCAGGGTCCATTGTCTGAGAAGAAATTGCACAGGAATCAGAGAATGCCAGGTTGTGGTCTCACTCTGCACTGCTCATCACCCCAGCTATAGTCATTACCCCATGGGCTAGAGATAGGAACAGAGGCCCAGGGAAGTGGAGAGACTCCCTTTGACAATAAGCTGGGAAGCCCACGTGCCAGGCCTCATTCAGGCCTAGGACAAGGTTCTTGACTCCAACCATGGGGCCCTACCACTCAGATCCTAAACCTCTCCCTCTAGTTAACAATGATGGCAATGAGGAGAAGAAGAAAAAGAGAAGACAGAGGAGAAAGAGAAACCAAGTAAAGATGTGAAGAAAGAAAGAAGGAAATGGAATGAGGGTGGAAAGTAACAACAAAGAAGAATTTTCTATGCATTACTGAATGTTATCTCCCTCAGTTCCATAGCCATGGATTGTATCGTCTGAATCTTACAGTCCCTGAGATAAAGAATTGACCAGCTTGCTCAGGGTCCCGTGTCCAGGAAGGAAAAGCATGGGACTAGGACACAGATCCATCTATGCCTAGCCCCCACCACAGACAGCTCCTCACTCAACTTCAGAAAGTCTAGCCCAATCAGCACCCAAAGCAGAAACACCCTATTTTGGCAGGAGGCCATCTTGCACCCTTCTAGGCCCAAGAGTTCCCACCTGCCAGCCCCAGACCCCCTCTAACACTTCCCCTCCACTTACTTTTGCAGGTGTTGGGTTGTGGCAGAGGTAACGGGATCATGTTGGGGGCCATGGGGGACGATTGTGGCCTTGATGCGGACTCCACTGCAGCCTCTGGCTTTGGGGGGTCATGATCTATGACAGGCAGAGCAGACAGAAGAGTAGAGAAGGGGAGTTCTCGTCTTTTCACGAGGTTCAGGCATTAACCCATGGAGCCCTGCTCACACCCTAGGTACTCAACAGAGATCACTTCACTTAACCCTCCCCATTTCATGGAAGAAGAAACTGAGGTTCAGAGATGCGCCTTAGGCAATATCTCACAGCTATATGGGGCTGGGATGGGAGGAGGTCTGCATAACAACAGAAGGAAGATGGGAAGGAAGAAGAGAAGGAAGGGAAGGGGGTTTCTAGATAGATGGCAGGGAGAGAGACCTTTGGGACCAAGAGCTGGGGCAGCTCCCTGGGCTCCTATTAGGGCTGACCCCATAGGCCCAAAGCTAGGAACACAACCTGGGTTTGGTACCAAGGGCCTCTGGGGTCCTGTCCCTGAGCTTGAATCCAGGGTCAGGTCTGAGGCCTCTGTCTGCAGGGCAGACAATCCTCATAGCTAGGGCTTCAGGCTCCTGCAGTTCCACCACATGGGATAGTAGGGGGTGAAGTTCCTCACAGTCCTCCTTCCTATCTTGCTCCTGCTGTTTCTGTCCCAAAAATGCTGTGCTCAATTGGAAAAACCTGCCCCTACCTCTGCCCTTCCACAGCAGCAGATGAGGTGGGCAAGCCCTTACCTGGACGGCAGGTGCGGCCATCGTCCTGCAGTGAGAAGCCAGGGAAGCAGGCACAGCGGTAGGAGCCCACAGTATTGATGCAGAGATGCTGACATAACTCCCCAGGGAGAAGCAGGCACTCATCTTGGTCGTCACCCGGCAGGCTGTTGGGAAGCTCAGCCTCCGTGCCCAGTGACAGGGCCTCCCGGCCCCCTACCTCCGCCTCTGAAACTGGGGTGAGGTCAGTGCTCATGATGTAGGAACAGATCAGCCTAAGCAGGTAGCCAAGACCATGGACCACCCAGAAATCAGTACAGGTCCTCATCAGAACCTTCTGTGTGCCCAGAAGAGACAGCATGGGTGAGGTTAGTGGAATGGATGGATGGATAGATGGGTGGGTAGGTGGATGGGTGGGTGGATGGATGGATAGACATATGGATGGATAAGCAGGTGGGTGGGTATGTGGGTGAGTAGGTAGGTAGGTGGGTGAGTGGATGAATGGATGAATGAATGAATGAATGGGTAGATGGATAAATTAACAGATATATGAACAAACGAGCAAGTGAATGAATGAGCAGTAAGCTAACCCATCAGATCCAGGGCCTAATTTTCATCATCTTGAACCTTCTGCAATGTCACAGGGCCAGGCCCACAGCAGCCTTCAGGAAGCACCTGAATGCCATCAGGGAGGACCTCCCTTAAGAGGAAGGTCCTGCAAATCTGGATTCTAGTAGGATGGGTCTTCCCTCACTGTCCTGGGGCTGTGGCGAGGAGCAGGCAAGATCGAGAGAGGTCCTGGGATTGAATTACTTTGAGAAGCTCTTCATATTATGGTGGGACCTCTCCAAGTGGGAAAGATACAGAGTCAAGAGTCAAGACTTTAGAGGAAGGCCCATGACACCTCCAAGACTCTCTATCAGCCTGGGGCCTCTCCCACCACACTCCTAAGCCAAGCCCTGAGCAAGCAGCTGCATGAAGTCACATCTGAGAAACACGTTTCATACTGAGGGTGTTTACATTAAGCTCCACTCCAATCAGCCCTGGCCTGGTACCTGCAAGCAGAGCAGCAACAGCCAGTTATCTACCCATGTGGAGACCTGGAACCACAGGTGAGCAGCAGAAGGGAACTGGATCTGGGCTCCTTGGACAAGCTCAGGGCTAGGCAGCATCTCTAAGATTCAGGTTCAGCTAACACTCATGAGCACAATCCTCACAGTGACCCAGAGAGGGGAAACTGAGGCTTTGAGAAACAAAATTATTTGCCCAAGCTCATCTGAGCAGGACTCAAACCCAGGTCAGTCAGACTCTGCTGCCTATGTTCACTGAGGTCCAGGTGACCTACTAGTTCCTCATAGGAGGAGAACACCATGTGCCTCTGACTCTTGACCTATCCAGCCCTAGTGCCTACCTGGTTCCATCCTTTCAGAGTTCCTCCTTAACTTTATCTTGAACTAGACTCTAAGTCCTCATGTTAGGCCAACCCAGCATGTGGCATTTCCCTGGACTGGACTTAGTCTCTGATCCTGCTTTGGCCAGGCAATGCTAGCCAGTTCTTCTGTCTTGGTTAATTCACTCTGACCTGGCCTGGTCCAACCTCCATTTGCCTGTCCTGCCCCCATCCTCCTGGGCCTACTACAACATTCAGAAAACTCTGTGCCCCAAGTGCTGAGCTTCTCTCCTAGGAGCCCCTCAACCATGTAGCCTGTGGATGATGAGCATCTCACTCTCTGCACAGATTCCTAATATCTTGCATCACAGTGACAGAAATTTGGATTGTTCAGACTAGGGCTAATTGGGGTCAGGATTAAGTCCAGGGCACCAGGAAGCTCAGAGAGTGGGAATTGGCAGAGCCAAGGCATCCAGTCTTGGCTATGCCAAAGACTGGCCACATGGCTAGGGCAAGGTTCTGGTCCTCGGCTTCCTCCTCTAGCCCACTGAAACATGACGGAGACCATGGTGGGACCTCTCCAAGTGCTGACAACCTGCCAGGCACTGTTTTTAGCTCCTGACAAGTACCACATCACCTATCCTCAGACTGACTGAGGTATAGCATGTATCTTCAGAGAGAGGCAATAACTAGGCTTATAGCAGGGGCACAACATGCTGGAGGTAAGTAATGGGGCTGGGATTATTTCTAGGTCAGCCTGACTCCAGAGGCCACAAATTTAACCTCAATACTAGGACTGCCTACACCACAGTAACTGTCCCAGACATGCCCAAAGGTACCCCAGTTGGACCACAGGTTGGAGAAAAGGCTGGGGGTTCCAGAACCTTCCTGGCATTTGTCCCTGGTCAGTCAAGGCTAAACCTGTGGACAATGCAGAGGAAGCCCTCCAAGACTTTCACAGTACCCAATGCATGGCTGCAAGGCCTACTAAGGCAAGTATGCCTATGAACTTGTACACCCTGGTCAGGCTCCCACAGGCCCTACCAGTGGAAAGAAAGCTAATGGCCACAAGTCCACAGCCATGGCTATCTGGCTACAGTCACAACGACTGGACATAGCAACTGGAACAGTGACCACAAGCACAGGAAAGGTGGGAGAGAGAAGCTACCGGGAAAATGGAGGGCTGGAAGCTCCCAAAGTGGCTGAGCTGACTCCAGGACAGGAGCAAACACAGGATCCAACTTACACTGGCACCTGGGGCTCACTGGGGCTCTATGCTCTCACACACACTACCTACAGTTGCTCAGGGACAGGCTCTGGCAGCGACACTTGGGTGAAAGGCACAGGCCCAACAGCCCTCAAATGGTTCTAAGGGTGGTGAAGGGGTGGCCAACAAATAATCCCATTATTCATTCATTCAATCATTTGTTAGTGCCTCTTTGGGGCCAAGCACAGGGACTGGCATTGAGAATGCAGAAGTATAAAAGACAGGTCTGGCCTGAAGGGGCTGATCAGCCAAGTAGGAAAATATTAGTACATTCTCTGTGCCTGGTTATGTATTGTGCACTGGGAACATAGGAATGGCATAGGTGAGAGAGATGGAGGATGGATTGGGGAAGGGAAGGAATGGGTGACTGAAAGTCTTGCTAGGTGGTTGAAGGGTGAATATATGAGCAAGTGATAGATGACGTATGGATGGATCAATGAATGGATAGATGACTGAATGAGTACATGGGTGTGTGCATGGGTGGGGGAGATGAGGAGATGAAAGGAAGAATTGTAAAACTGATAGATGAATGGACAGATAGATGGACTAATGGGTTGAGGGACAGTTGGAGAATGGATGAGGTGAATGGATGGGTAAAAGAGTAGACTGGTGAGTAGAAGGACTGATGGGGATAAAGATACATGGACCTGTAGGTGAATGAACAAATGGGAAGGAAAGTAGATGGGTGGATGAATGAATGAGTGGGTGGATAGATGAGGGGGCAGGGGATGAATGAGGAAAGGGAGATGGTTAAAAGGACAAATAAGTGCATTGGTAGGAAGATATATGGGTACGCAGGTAGACAGAGATGGGAGGGTGGGTGAGTGGATAGTGGAAAACAGAAGGGTGATGAGTGGTAGGTAGTGGTTAGATGGGTGGATCAATGAGTAGAAAATTGGTTAAGATCACCATCTCAGAAATAGTAGGGCAGAGTTAATAGAGGCCAAAGAAGAATGCCATCTAGACTAGAACTTGTGTCTCAAGCCATAGATGATAGTGGACCTAGGTTCCTAAAGAAGGCCAGTGGGTACCCAGCCTTAGTTGAAAGTCCTATCAGTTCTGCCTCCCTCACCCAACTGCCCACACTCTCTGTCATGGGGGGGGGGCGGGCAGCACCTACCTCTTTGTGGTATAGCTGCAGGCTCCAGAGGCCTGCGGACCTCAGGCACAATGAGAGAGTCTTCCCCCTCACAGCAGGAGAGCATTACATGGTTGCATGGGTAGCCCAGATTGGGGTTGGACTCACACAACTGGCCCTCACCCCGTACACGAAGTCCCAAGCCACAGCAGTCACAGCATTGCTGGAGGGAGAGATTCAACCATCACAATCCACTCAATGTTCCTTGTTCTCTGATCTCAGAGCCCTCCTGACTGTTTCCTCTAAGGCCTATGAGCTTTTGTGCTCACTCAGCGTCCCTGGGTGCATTCTAGGGCCAGGCACAAGGGACAGACTGGTAAGTGAGATAGAATTAATCTGTGTCTTGTCTCTTCTGCCTATGTGCTCTCTGAGAAGAGAGAGATCCTTTTTCTTCACATCTCAGCAGAAAATAGGGCTAACACAAGTTTTTTGAAATAATAAAGGGTCCCTTGTAGGAAATCTATAAATTATTCCCCAGCTACATCCATTATCCCCTCATCTTTACTAACTGAACCCTGATTCTACCCTGGCCAGCAAAAAAGATAGCATTTGCCATTTTCCCCAGTTAGATATGTAAGTCAGTGAGTGGGACTTTCAGAATAGCTTTTAAACTGAGGCTGACTCAGACTGTAGCCTCATCCATGCTGTTCCCTCTTCCTCTTTCTTGGGACACCTATGTGATGGCCAGAGCTCCAACAGCCATCATGGGTCATGAATGATCTTAAAAATGGAAGCTATAAGCTAAAGATGATTGAGAAGAAAAATAAAAGAAGCCTGGGTCCCTGAAAATACCATTTTTATCTACTCTATTCCAGATGGCCTATTTCTAAAAAACAAATCTTTTAATGTTTAAATTATTGTGGTAGAGTAATTACAATAATTGCCTCAATTATTCACTACTCCATGTCCGTAGTCTTTGCAATGTGATATTGCTGTTCCTCTTATCAAAAGGTACAGCCTATTTCCCAACCTCTTAGTTGTGCCTTATAACTTGCTTTGGCTAAGAAGATGAAATAGAAGTGACAATGTGCCAGTTTTGAGCCTAGGCCTCAAAAGGCCCTGCATGCTTCTACAATCTCTCTTGAGAGCCTGCCCAACCTCTAAGTGCACAAGACTAGCCTGCTAGAGATTGACAGACTACATGGAGCAGAGATGAGTCATCTCAGGTGAGACCTCCTAAACCATCTAGCCCAACAAAGTCATCAACCAACTGTGGATACATACACAAGCCCAGCCAAGATCAGCTAAGCACAGCCCAGGTCAGTAGAAGTAAGTACACAGCTGACCCAAAGACTCATGACTAAGCCACTCACAAGCCATTAAGGTTGGGATGGTTTGTCACACAACAGTAGCTAACTGATACTCCAGATTTATATTCCAATAATGAACATGCCCATTTATTGAAGATCCATCATGTGCTTAATAAATGCTTAGTTTCTATTAGCTCTAATTCTCACAACCACCCCATAAGAGATGGAGTATTATCCTCATTTTAAAGATGGAGAACCTAAGGCTCAGGAAAGGGGATGATTGATCCAGGGGCAAACATAAATGGCTTTTAAACTTGTCACCAAACTCATTTCCCTAATACTAGTTGTTTTTAGGAGGAAACTGGCTCCAACATGACACGAATCTGACTCAAATCCTCTCCCCAACGCCACCCTTTAGAGTTCTCTCTCACAGTCACCCAGAGTTGAAACATGGTTGCCTTCTTCAATTCTTTCCCCTCCCCTTCCCAGTCAAACATCTGCAATGTTTCCTGAAACTGTCCCACTGCCCTCCTACACAGCCTCACTCTTGCTACAAAACAGTCTCCAATACCTGTTCTCCCTTCTTGATTCTCAGTGTAGCTCACGACCACCCAGAATCAAGACTACATTTCCCAGCCTCTCTTACAGCTAAGTGTGGCCACGACTAGGTTCTAGCCAATAAGATATAAGCAGATGTACAGTCTTTCTTCCTCGCCTTCCTTCTGCCTGCTGGTGGGAGCTCAAATTGCCATCTTGAATTATGAGGCAGCAAGTTAAAGTTGGTGGGCAATAAAAGAGCAGAAGCCTTCATCCCTGATGACCATGGAGCAGCTCCTCCAGCCTATGAGAAAAAAGCCAATGTACCTGCAGGGTTTCCAATACGTGCAGCCCAACTTACATCTACCTGTCTCTGACCCTGCTATCCATGTGCCACTCAGACACCAGCGTGGTCCTGCTGCACTTTAGACTTGCTGGGCCATACAGCCTCCCACATGTTCCTACTTCTGTGTGTTTGTGCATGCTGCACCCTCTGCCTGATTTCTCTGTCTGCTGCCATCTGGTGAAGTTATTTTGTCCCTATCCCACTGTCCATGTGGGAGAGTCCCCCTCAAGGACTGGTTCCCACAACTGCCAAGGAGAACATGACCATAACCCTCAAAATCATCTGTAGCTTCCACCCCACTCAGGGTAAAACCACAGTCCTTACAGATTAACAGGATCTGCTCTGTCATCTATCTGCTGCATCTCCTCATACATCCCTCATTCATTCACTCCACCACACACACCACTTCACTGTATCTCAGATATGCCGAGCACACCTCAGGACCTTTGCATATGCTGTTGCTTCTGTCTGGAAAATACTTCCCATGGTCGTCTATGAGGTTCACCCCTCTTCCTCCAGGGTTTTACCCCAAAGTCCCCTTCTCAATGAGGCTGGCCCCAGCCACTGTTATCTGACACTCTAAACACTGCCCAGTCCTGAGACTGCTTATCAGTTCTTCCTCTTCAACACTCCTCACCTTCTAACATATCATACATACACACATACATCACAGGTGCTCATCCTGATCTTTGTCTCCCTGGCTAGAAAGAAAGCCCCACAAGGGGAAAGGTTTTCATGTCTTTTATTCACTGCTGCATCCCTAAAGCCTAACACAGGGCACGGTACACACTGATACTCAATAAATATTCCTTAAGTTAATTGATCAATAATGACTGATGATGTTTTCTATGTAGATGATGAGTCCTTCCCCCACCAGGTGTGAGTATCACCACCACTGAGGAGCCCAAGCCCTCTGCCCTCAAAGACCTTCAGGCCCAGCCCAGCCTTGCTCCCCCATCTCAGGCTACAAACACTAGAATCTGGCTTGCCTTATACAGGGAGATGCCACAGGTGTCATTGTCCTCAGCCCCACAGGCCTCACCCTCCTTGGCCCCCAGGACACCAGCCATGCAGGTCTTCTCCTTCAAGTAGGAGATGCAGCAGTGCTTCTGAGCTATCCTGCAATAGAAGGCATGTTCAACCCCACCCAAGCACTCACCTACACAGGACATTGGCATTCCTCCCAGTGACCTGCTCCAGGAGGAATACAGGCTCCATTTCACAGAGAGGAAACTGAGGCTCCAAGAAGGGAAGTCCCCTCCTCAAGGTCACACACAGCAAGGAGGTACCAACTTGGTGGCTAGGGAATCAGCAGAGGTTGGCAAACACTGCTAAGCCAGATGGGTTTCATGTCTTGGCTAAGCAAAGAAGACTCAGACCCAAGTCCTGCTGGACACAGTGCAATGTGACCCTAACCAATGAGGGAGGGGGGTTGGCCCACAGAGCTCCCTACAGGATCAAGAAGGACTTGGAGAATCAACCCCAGGAAGGACTATAGCCTCAAATTAGTAGGACAGCAGAAGAGAGAAGAAAGAGACAAATCAGAATTTAAGTGTTTTCTAAAGACAGGGTGGGTTGGATGTTAGGAAACATGAGTTCTAATCCTGGCCATGCTGCTGTGTGGCTTTGGGTGAATCATGTCACTTCTCTGAACCCTGTCTTCCTTATCTGGTAAAATGAGTAGGTTGGAAATATGGTGTACCTGGAGAAAAGAGGGTAAATGACTGACAAGCTCTCTTCTGGGAGCTGGCAGAGAGAGGCCATGGGTATAAATGATGGCTTTGCTGTGGACTCCAGAATCAGAGGGATAATTAGCACAGGCAGCAGAGCAGGGTGGTAAGAGGCCAGCCTTTTGGAGGACCAGGGTAGCAATGGGAAGAAAGAAAGCAGAGGCCTCCAGCTCAAAGCTGAGGAAAGAAACCATTATGGGCCATGCTTTGCACAGCAGCAATCACAGTGTGTGGTACAAGAAGCATCTATGTATTCCTAGGCAGGAATAGACCTTTAAATCTTACTCAAACTGTATACCCCTTTGATAGAGCTCAGTAGGCCAGCTACTAAGGAGCTATAGTGGCATAGTCGGTAAGGTATTTGGCTGCTAACCACAAGGTCAGCAGCTGCTCCATGGGAGGAAGATGAAGCAATCTACTTCCATAAAGATTTACAGCTTTGAAAGCCCAATGGAGGTCAGTGAGTCAGAATCAACTTCATGCCAGTAGATGTGGAGTACATTAGGCCAGCTACTAACTCATGTGGTTCATTTATTCTTGGGATCAGTCTTGGGATACCAGGATGACCCACAGCAGTCACATGCAAGTGCCCATGTGCATGTACAAGGCAGGCACAGCAGGGATCTGGAGGGTCCCACATACCTGCAGATGTCACCCTCTGTGCCACTCTCAGGGATGTCCATGCATTCATCACTATCGATGGCCCACTGCTGCCCAGCTGCACAGCATGTCTCAATCAGGTCCCTGGTGGAGACTAGGGGTGGTAACATGGAACAAAGTCACCAGTTAGTGAAGGGTGTGGTTCTAAGGAGTCTAGAGTCACTGACGGCAGGAAATGCTACAGGGCCCATTCAGATCCCTTTTACCGGGCAGGGACTCACTCTACCTTCTCCCTGTCTCCCTATCATCATGCACCTTAGTTGCTTACAGTTTATAACTGTAGCCCTCTTCAGAAAACTACCTGGGAGGGTTCAGTACTCCCATGGGGGGTAGGTATCGGGGAAGTGTAGCCAATAGCTGACACACATGGGGGGTGCATGAATCCAGCCACTTCTCTCAAAGGAGACAGCTCTGTGGTGCCATCACACTCTAGACCTCCCTGTGGTCTCAGACTGAGACTGGACTGAAGCTGACTCAGCTCTGTCCAGCTCCTTCCCTGTCCCATACTGACAGGGCTCCCCAAACGAATCACATACACAAGAATTCCCCACTCAGGATTCTAGGAGCCTAGCCTGAGATACCAAGACAGGGTGAGAGATAAGAAAACACAAAAATAATGAGGGGAAGTTTAAACTCACTAGGACTACATCTATGACAGGGACAAGTGGGGTTGTTGACGATAGGGAGAATTTAAAGGCACAGACCACAGGTTTAAAAACAGATGAATTTGAGTACTTCAAAATTACAATTTTCTGTATAACAAAGAATTCCATGGACATGACTGCTGACAGGTTAGAAGACAATTTTGGAATGTCTAAAACCTGACAAGGAATTATTGCTATTTAGAAAATATAATAAACTGAACAAGAAAATGATCAATCTCAGAGTATAATAGGTAAAGAAGCTCCCCTTAGGTAAAAGAATAGGACTTGAGAATTGACAGAAAAAAACTCAAAGCGCATACAGAAACATACTTAAACTCATCTTTTCAGAAAAAATGAAAACAAATTAAAATATAAATTAACACAACAATAAAATATCACTTTATACTAATTAAACTGGAAAACATTAGAAAGCAGGATAAATGCCGAGCCCAGTGGAGCACTCATGCCCTGGGCTTGAGAGCAGAGAGGAGAGCAGCCATTCTGGAGGGTGATCTGATACCACTCACACAATCAAGTATACTCATGGTCGTGCATCCCACAGGTCCCTCCAGGGCACAGATCCTGGAGAAAGCCACACCAGGTCCATATGGTAAAGGTACAAGGATGCCCATTTCAGTGTTATTTGTGGAGGAGGGTTGGAGGCAGCCTGGGTGTCCATTACAGGAGGCATGTGGATGGGTGGGTAAGATTTGGGCATGCCCTCCATTGAGGGCTCTGTAGCAATCAGAAATAACAGACCATATGCACATGCAGTAACATGAAGCTGGACACATGCACACACAGCAATGTGGAGCAATGTAGAGTGCTCAGGCAAAGAGAAAAAAAAACACATAAGATCCATTAAATAAATTAAGAATATCATGCACAAACAGTATGCCTTTTACAAGAACACATAAGAACAAATAAACAAACAAAAAATCCAAAGTAAATAGAAACTTGGCTATGGGGTGAAGGGGAGGGGACAGGAATAGGAACCCAGGAAGAAGAATAGAGGAAGGGGATAAAGGGAATCAAATGTATAAATTAAGCAAGAAAAGGCCTTGCAAAAACCATAGTAAGGTGCTAGGACATGAGGAGGATAATTAACTCTAACATTTGCCCCTGATGTCTGCAAGTGAATTACATTCATAAATAAAGAATACATGAACCTCCTCTAGAACATCTACCTACGTGCTGAGGGCAAGAGGGTGTAGTGGGAACATTTTGGAGCCAAAGAGGCCTGGATCCAAATCTCATTGCAACCCTTCACAGCCATGTGAGCTTAAGTGGGTCATTTCTCCCTAAAAGACTCAGTGTCCTTCTTGATTATGATGATTTAACGCCTAAAACAGGTGAGCAATCCATGTAACCTGCCAGGGTTGAAGGAGAGATGGACCAATGGATGTCGGGAGCCTGCAGGGCTCCAGGAACAGAATGAGAGCTCACTAAATATCATCAGCTTCCTCTGCTTGTGGACTTGGCAAGTCACTGAGCTTTTCTAAATTTCAACTGCCCTCCTGTAAAACAGAGAAAACAAGTGTTAGTAACAACCTGAGGACTATTCTGAGGCACCATGAAGAATGAACAGAATCCTTGATAACAGGTGTCTACCAGACACAAGTAGCAAATATCATACTAAATGGTAAAACATTAGACACATCCTCCACTGAAGTCAGAAACACGAAAAAAATGCCCACTGGCACTGCTACTGTTTAGTACTGTCCTAGAGATTGATAGTAGCAAATGAAATAAAACAAGAAAAAAAAAGAACAGCCATTAGAAGAGAAGAGAGAGCAGCCATTACTTCAGATGTTATGGTTTCATCTTGCTAGAAAACCAAAAGGAATCAAAATTAGCAAAGTACTGAAATTAATAGTAATAAATAATAAAAAAATTGATATGGTGGCCAACAATAAAATCAACATAATAAAATTAGTGGTTTTCCTATACATTAGCAACAATTAAACAGAAATGATAGTAGAAAAAAAATCCTATTCAAAACAGAAAGAAGTCTAGAAATCTATTGTAAACATGCCACATAACTACATGAAAAAAAGTTTTTAATTTGTCTAATAGGAGCTCTGGTCGCATAGTGCCTAAGGCATTTGACTGCTAACCAGAAGGCTGGTGGTTCAAACCCATCAGCCATTCCTCGAAAGGAAGATTGGGCAATCTACTTCTGTCGTGATAATGCCCCAAAAACCCAAGGAGGGGTCCCTATGAGTCAGATTTGACTTGACAGCAGTAAGTTTTTGAGTAGTGAGAATGGATATAATAAGGAGCTCTGGTGGTGTAATAGTTAAGGCATTTGGCTGCTAACCAAAAGTTCTGTGGTTCAAACCCACCAGCTGCTCTGCAGAAGAAAGCCAAGGCAGTCTTCTTCTGTAAAGATTTACTGCTTAGGAAACCAAATGAGGGTTGCTATGAGTCAGAATCAACTTGATGGCAGTGAGTTTGGTTTTTAGTTTTAACAGCTATAATGTCAGACTTGATTAGAAACATATACTTATCTGGATGGGAATATTCAATACCTTAAAGATGTCAATTATCTATTTAATCTATAATTTTAATGCAATCCGAATCAAAATCCCAACATGATTTGTCATAGAATTTGACAAACTGATTCTAAAATTCACTTAGAAAAGGAAATGTTTAAAAGTGCCCAAGAAATTTCTTTAAAAGAAGAAGAAGAAAGGCTGGCCTTCACCTAGTAGATATCAAACATACTATAAAGTTCTAATAATTAAAACATAAAGGCAAGGAGATCAAAGAATGTAACACAAACTCAGTAAGGAAAGGACAGACTATTTAGTATATGATTTTGAGAAATTGGTTATTCATTTGGAAAAAAAGGTAGCCAAATTCCTACTTCATATCATACACAAAAATAAATTCCAGATGAATTCAAGCTGAACCTTAAAAACAAATCTCATTTGGAAAAGAATAGCAAGCACAGTCACACAACTTGAAGAATGTAATCATTGTATATGTAGAAACTGTTGAGATTATATGTTTTATTATGTATATTTTCACAATTAAACTATCTATAAATGTGGTATTAGAAGAAATTATAAGAAAATAACTTTATGATAAAGAAAGATTTCCTAAGAAATAAAGTCCACAAAGGAAAACTTTAACACTACTGACTATAAAAAATGTGGAATTCCTTCAAAAGTTGGAAATACAAATACCATTTGACCCAGCCATCCCATTACTAGGTATATACCCTAAAGAAGTGAGAGCCATAACAAGAACAGATATATGCACGCCGATGTTCATTGCAGCACTATTTACAATAGTCAAAACTTGGAAACAACCTAGATGTCCAACAACTGAGGAATGGATAACCAAACTTTGGTACATTCACACAATGGAATACTATGCAGCGCTAAAGAATAATGTAGAACCTGCAAAACACCGCATAATGTGGATGAACTTGGAGGACATTATGCTGAGCGAAATAAGTCAGTCACAAAAGGACAAATATTGTATTAGTCCGTTATTGTAAAAGTTAAGGGAAGGTTTATACATTGGAGGACATTTTCTTTGTTGGTTACCAGGGATGGGAGGGGAGGGGAGGGAATGCTGTTAGATAGATAGAGATAAATATTGATTTGGGTGAATAGAAGGGCAATGTACCAAATGTGAGTGACCAATATGGCAGCATTGAGGATGAGAAAGACAGAGAGAGTTACATGGGCAGTACAGACAACAAATATGAACCCCTTTGCATATACAGTACTGAGTTGTCAGTGAAAGCAAACATGGGTATAGGGACGGATAGATGGGTGAACAAACTAAACAATTAGGTATGTCTAAATGGAGAGTGTATCCAAGATCATATATAGGGTTGGCAGACAATGGGCCTATAAGTTCATGTGAATGATCAGAATTCCCAGGTGTATAGTAGAGCTGACAAGGGGCAAGGTTATGGTCATTACTTGGTCACAGCCAGCTACCCAGAGGGACCGAGTAGTTGATCCTGCGGGCTTGGGACCATAGTCGCAGGGGACATCAAGCTCAATTGGCATAACATACTATACAAAACATTGTTCCACCTACTACTTTGGCGAGTAGCGACTGGGACCTTAAAAGCTAGGAAGCTGCCATCTAGATGCAACAACGGGTCTCTCCTCGTCAAGAATAAAGAAGAAAAGCAAAATTAATGGAAACAATCAGTCCTAGCGACTAGTACACCATCCGATCTGCAACCTATACAACTATGAGACCAGAAGAACTAGATGGTGCCCAGCTACCACTGCCATCCATTTGGAAGGGATGAAGGAGATCCTGCATAAAGAGGGAGAACGATGTGGTACAAAACTCAAAATCGTTTGGAGGCAAAAAAAAAAAAAAAGAAGGTGGGGACCAGGTTTGCTGGTCCAATAGAGCCTGGTGTAACCACTGAGACTATGGCCCCTAGTTGCCCTTCAGGTCTGGAATTGAACCCACAACTGTGGTTTCCAGCCAAACAAAGTACAGGCATGTGAGTTAAACATTTACCTCAAGTAGACACACACCCTGGAGAGAACAATCATGGGAGAAGGAAGGGCTGCTTATGCACAGGGAGATAGCTCAGGGTGCAGAAGAGTATGAAGGGATGGACACTGGGAGGAGGTAACTATGGGGAGGAAGTGGGAGGGGAGCTGCTGCAATGTAAATTTTGGTCAATGACATGAGACAAAGTATATGTGAACTGCTGTATGAAAAGTGAATTTACTCTGTAAATCTTCACCCAAATCCTAATTAAAAAAAAAAAAATGTGAAATATCTGTATGGCAAAAGACACCACACCCAGCCACCAAAACAAAAGTAGCCCTGCCCCAGTTACTCTCTTATAATGTCATTCACTTCTTAAAAATCTCCTCATAGTATTTATCACTCTGTGAAATCCTTTTGTTTATTCATGAATTTACTTTCTCAGTTGTTTGTGTTTCCTCCTCTGAAACATAAGCCCCAAGAAGATAGAGTCTCATCTTTCTTTTGTGGCCACAATGCCAGGCACATTGTGGGTGTTCGGTGAGTGTTGAATGAATCACTAAAATACCAGGCAGCTAAGGACCGCAGGACCAGTATTCATTCCCTGAACATAACACAGCAGATATGCACCTGGCCAGTGACTCAGGTTCACTGTTGCCAGGCAGAGCCCACCCTCCATCCACCTGGATGACGCATAGCGAGGACATGAGTCTCTGTGATCAATGAAAATGAGGCTCCCAGGCCACGCTTAACTCTTCTCACACTCTGGCACAAGAGAGTCTCACCTTGCTGGAATACTCTCAGTGATGAGGAGTTCACTCCACCCAGGGAGCTTGCCCATTCTTTGCACAACTGACTCAGAACATTCTTTTACTGGACTAAATTCTTTTACTGGACAAAGATTTGGAGTTTGTGACAGATCCCTGGGTCTTAGCCAAAAGAAACAAGACGCCTTGCCTATCAGGACAATAGTATTAGCTGAAATGTATGGTGGGCCAGGCAAAGGTCCAAGCACTTAAATCCTTATATGTATAAATTATGAGTGAGTATTGTTACTATCCCTAATTCACAGATGAATTAGGGGATTAGCAATCCAAGCCTCAATTTTCCCTCTTCCCTTCCCCTCCCCAGGCCTCAGTTTCCCCATGTCTGCAGCATGAGTGACTTCATTCAGCTGATCCTAAAGGTCCTTTCCATGACTCTAACCATTACCAGCCTGAGAGGAGGCCCAGCTTCCGTGTAGATTGAATAGTGCTCTCTTTCTGCCCTTCTTGATCAGATGCCAGGTGTTAGCCTGCACTTGGAAGAGTTCCCACCATTCTCTCCTGGCCTTTTCCACCCCTGCTTCCCTCCTTTTCAAACAAAGGAACTCCATGGGCTGACCCTTTAGAATGAGAGGCCACCCACTCAAAGCAGGAAGGGAGATTTATGAAGGGGCTATGTGTAGTTTTGTCCAGGACTGTTCAAAATGTGGGAGGCAGGGTAAAGCAAAGGCAACAAGATATGTCCCCCCTCATCTCCTCACCCCCATCCCACCCTCTTCTTTCAAGTTCAGCTCAGATGCCCTCTCCTCCTCCTTCCTTGACCACCCCTTGAGCTCCCCAGCCTCTATTTGTCTTTGGTTCTTTTAAAATTCCTAAGCACCAACCTTTAAAAGTTCTAGCCCTAAATTTCTTGGCATAATTAAGGGTATATATATTCAAAACAAATGGCCAACATTATTCTTAATGGAGCGAGACTAAACACATTCCCCTTGGGAATAGGTACCAGAAAAGGATGCCCTTTATCACCACTCCTATTCAAACTATATTGGAAGTCTTTGCCAGAGCAATAAGGAAAGAAAGAAAAATAAAAGGCATCTAAATTGGCAAACAAGAAGTAAAACTATCTCTACTGACAGATATGATCTTATATATAGAAAATCCCAAAGACTAAGCAAGGAAGTTATTGAACTAACTGAAAATTTAAGCAATGTGGCAGGGTACAAGGTGAACATACAAAAAAGCAGTCAGATCGCTTTATACTAATGATGAGAACTCTGAAATCAGGAAAGCAATACCATTTACAATAGCCATCCAAAAGATGAAGTACTTAGAAATAAATCCAACCAGAAACACAAAAGATATATATAAAGAAAACTACAAAACACTATTACAAGAAACCAAAGGAGAACTACAAATGGAGTCCATCATCTTTCTTTAAAGATACAGAAAAACTAATCACCAACTACATATGAAAAGGAAAGAGACCAAAGATAACTGAAACACTACTAAGAAGAACAAAGTAGAAGACCTCATACTTCCCTATCTCAAAACCTACTACACAGCAACAATAGTCAAAAAAGTCTGTACAACAACAGACACATAGACCAATGGAAAAGAATTGAGAACCCAGAAGTAGATTTATCCACCTGTGGACAGCTGATCTTTGACAAAAGGCTGACTCATTAAATGGAGAAGAGATAGTCTCTTTAATAAACAGTGCTGGCAAAACTGAGCAGCCATTTAGAGAAAAATGAAACAGGACCCATATCTCATCACATGATATACAAAAACAAACTCAAGTTGCATCAAACATCTGAATGTAAAACCTAAAACCATAAAGACCATCAAAGAAAAGATAGGGACAAACTTCAGAGCCTTATTTCAGTGCACAAATACAGTATTATATATAACTAAAAAAGTACAAATACCAGAAGACAAAGTAGATGACTGGGACCTCCTGAAAACTGCACACTTATGAACATCTAAAGATTTCACCAAAAGAGTATAAAGAGAACCCACAGACTGGGGGAAAAAATTGGCAATGACATCATTGGACAAGGGGCTAATCTCTAAAATATATAGAAAATGTCAATACCTTAACAACAAAAAGACAAATAGTCCAATTAAAAAATGGGCAGAGAACATGAACAGGCACTTCACCCAAAGCAAATACATTCAGTCAGGTAACTAGCACATGAAGAAATACGGAGATCCAGCAAGATGGCAGACTAGGAAGAAAGACTGCACAGACCCTCTTCAACAAAAAAAAGGGAAACCAATTAACACAGACACAGAAGATAATCCTGGACCCCTGAGCCTTGAAGGGAAGGATACAGAA
>NW_006921870.1:1402330-1408673 GCF_000298275.1 Orycteropus afer afer
CTGTTACTGGGATCACAAAATGATGTAAACACTATGGAAAACAGGGTGGCACTTCCTTAAAAGCTGGAAATAGAAATACCATGTGATCCAGCAATCCTACTACGATATAGATATCCTGGAGAAATAAGAGCCATTACATGAATCAATACACGCACACCCATGTTCACCACAACACTATTCACAACAGTGAAAAGATGGAAACAATCTAAATGCCCACCAATGGAGGAATGGATCAACAAACTATAGAACATAGGCACAATGTTAAAGAGCAATGATAAATCTTATGAAATACTTTGTAACGTGGATGAACTTAAGAGGACATTATGCTGAGTGAAATTAGTCAATCACAAAAGGACGAATATTGGATGAGATCACCCTAGTAAAAAGTCAAGTTTAAAAGAGCTTCACAAAAAAAATAAATATTCTTTGATGGTCACCAGGGGTAGGTAGGGAAGGGAGGGTAACCACTAACTTAGAGGGTAGGCACATTTAACAAGGCAAAAATAAATAAATGAATAATAAATATTTTTAAGAAAATAAAACTCAAATAAATTATTATATAATACCAACAACAACAAAGTTCCACCCCTGGGGCTCTTCTCTTCTCCATCTATACCTTCATCCTTGGTAATCTCCTCCCGTACCTGATCTCCAAGTATAGGTAGTCCCTGATTTATGACATATTCGAGTTGTAATGAACCCTGCTTATAACCATTCAGGGTTTTTTTGTTTTTGGTTTTTTTGGTACTTCTTACCCGTAATAATTTTACAGTGAAAGGATTAGCTTAAGTTTTTTCTAAACTAAATCAAGGGCTTCACTTGGTTGAAAACATCAAATACTGATTGTTTTGCTGAAGCAAATTCAGGAAGCATACATGAAGAAAAAAAGAAAAGGACCATACAGACAACTCTCACTAATTTTCTGACTAGAAATGCCATTCCCATTCCCAAGGATAATCCAGATGGTCCAGAACCTTCCACAAGTGAATTATTACTACAAATGACAAAATACCAACATCATCCAACTGCTCATTGTAGGAATGAATTTTTATGATTTATGAGTTATTTTATGTAAGTATAAATTAAAATATTCTGTAAATTTATAAGTAATGTTTCTAATCCCTACAGACAAATAAAGATGAGATTTATAAATAAAGGGCAATAACAATGAAAACTAAAAAAATAAAGAGGTATTCAAGTTAAGTCAGAACCAACTTACAAAGGAATCATTGTAATGGAACCCTGTCGTAAGTCTGAGACTACCTGAACCATCTTCACTTTGCTCCCTTTGGCATTTTCATCTCCAGCCTTCATGCTGTATACATAGATGTCAGAACCAACTGACACATCACCAGTGGTATTCTGCCTGACTGTTCAGCTCCTGAGTTTCCCCAACCACCTCCTCCTCAGAACTTCCCTGTATCAGTAAATGGCTCTACCATGCTCAGGAGTCCTCCATCCCTCACCAGCCTCATCTTATCTCTCACCCACTGATGTCACCTCCAAAATGCATCCAGGTCCACCCACATCTCTCCTCATTTTTCCCATCATCTCTTGCCTCAACAGGCTCTCTGCTCCCATGTCTGTCCTCCGCCTGTACATCACCAGACCATAGTTAAAATGATCTTTCACAAACATAAATCACATCAAGTCACTCCTTGCCTGCAAGCCCCCGGTAGTCCCTATATGGTGGGGCCCCTACTGACCTCCCCCTTCCCATCTCATTTTCCTAGTTCTCTCTCTTACCTACTTCTCTCTACTCCTAGAACTCTCCCCAGGCTCATTCCTATCCCAGAGCCTTTGCACTTGCTGCACTCTCTGCCTGGAATCCTCTTCCCTTTCCTCACACCTTGTTCTACTCCATTCTCTACTGGCTGGCAGCTTCTCCGCTTTCTGGAATGTCAGCTCTTCAGAGGGCTTCCCTGACCTCCATTTCTAAACTAACCTCCATCCCAACCACTCATCACATCACTCTGCTTAGTTTTCCTCACAACACCCTGACCTACACCAACCCTGAGTTATCTCAGGAAACCCTGCAGATATTCACAGACTCCACTGGAAAGCCACTGCCCTATGAGTAAAGTGGCCACTTGCTGTGACAATCAAGACTTCTACAACACAGCCTCATATCTCAGCTCTCACCCCTGCTCCTGCCATACATACTTGTTCTTATTGTCATGCCTTTGGCCAGGCTGTTCCACTTGGGGAAGACCCTTCCTCTACCTTGTTCAACTGGTGAATGTCTACCTAGCCATCCTGGAAGAGCCAATTCAAAGTGCCACCCCATCTCTCCATCCACTGCACTCCCCCAGTATTCACATCTGTGCCAGGCGGAACACACAGTCCTCCTCTGGCTTCCCTCTCAATAGCACATACTTCCATCATGTTGTCACTCTCAGGCAACATGCCTACCTCAACTACCAGACTGTGAGGGTCTCACAGGCTGAGAATGGGTCTGAGTCATTTCAGAATACCCAGTGCCCAGCACAGGCCCTAACACAGAACTGGGCCTCATAGAATGTGAAGGTGGAGGGGGTAGAACAAGCCCTTGATGTCCATCATCTCATTTGAACCACACATCAACAACATGAAGTTGGCAGGGCTATTTCCTTTTCTGACATCTAAACGGAGGTTCTTAGAAAAATAAGGATGAAGAACTCAAACTTTAGCCTGTCCACTTCCAAGAAGCATTTCTACTATTGGTCATGGAGATGAGCATAGATGTATCTTTACCAGTGTGAGGCCAGGGGGCCAGCCAGGCCCACCACTTACTCTTCTGAACCTCCATTTCCCCACCTATAAAATGGGCAACCACCCACCCACCCCCACTTGCCCTCACCTCATACACTGGGAAGGTGAAAAGTTTCAGGGTCTAGCAAAAGAAAACAACAGTGCTCAGTAAACATTACCTCCCTGTCCTCTGGTACATAGAAGATATTTAGTGACTATCTGAATGAGTAACAAAAAAATTAGTGGACAGGATGATCTTCCCTATAGCAGAAGATGTTGCTGGAACTTGCAGCAGTGTGCAGCCCTGACTTTTCTGTTCTCCTCTGGGATTTCAGAGACTTCTCAGTTTCTGTCCACTTCGCTGCTATAAGTTTGGGCCAAGAGGGCATGTGGCCCTCTTCACCTACTAATTACTGGTGAAGACAGCATCTTGCTGTGACAGCAAGATGCTGACTCACTTGGTATTAACAGGACATGGCCAAGCCCCATCCTAGCTTGAGACCACTCCACTCTACTTATCAGAATCAGGACTTCCAGAGCCCTAGTTTCAGAGAAACTGGCCCTAGCAGGAAGCACTCCTCTGGTATCCCTGGTAGCAGGGAGAGAGAAAATCCACTTTGGTAAACAGTTTACCACCATCTAGTAAAGTCAAAATGCACAAGACAACTTAGCCATTTCACTCTTAGGTAGATGCACCTGGGCACCTGCAGACAATATCCCCAAACTAGACACAACTCCAGAGCCCACAGCCAGGAAGATGGGTGAACAATGCTTGCTCTTCTAAGAATTTTATGGTTTTAGTTTGCATACCTACCAACCACTCCATGGAAGAAAGATGAGGCAGTCTGTTTCCCTAAAGATTTACAGCCTTGGAAACACAGTGGGGGTCGCTATGAGAGTTGGAATCAACTTGACGACAGCAAGTTTTGTTTTTTGGTTTTTTTTTTGTATGTAGGTCTTTAACCAATTTTGAATTTGTTTTTGTGGGCATGCATCCCGTTTCACTATTTTGCATGTAAAAATCCAAGTTTCTCAGCATCATTTATTGAAGAGTCTTTTCCTTCCCCATCAAATACACTTAACACCCTTGTCAAAAATCAGTTGACCAAAAATGTGTGGGTTTATTTCTGGACTCTCAATTCTATTCCATTGTTCTCTCTGTGTATTTTTATACCAGTACCAGACTGTTTTTGATTACTGTAGCTGCATAGTATGTTTTAAAATCTGGAAGTGTGAGTCCTCTTCCTTAGCTCTTCTCTTTTAACATTGTTTTAGGTCATTCCACATAACCTTGAGGATTAGTTTTTTCTATTTCTGTTAAGAAGGCTGTTGGAATTTTGATCAAGACCGTGTTGAATCTATACAGTGTTTTGGGTAATAGTAACATTTTAACAACTCTAAGTCTTCCAATCCAAACCATGAACACAAATATTTTTAAAACTGTATTTGTCACTCTCAGAAATAATGTTTTTTTTTAAAACATATATAATTAGTCAGCATTAATACAACCAGAAGGCTGAAGGTTCAAACCCACCAGCCACTCCTCAGAAGGAAGACTGGGCAATCTACTTCCACAGAGATACTGCCTCAGAAACCCAAAGAGGGGTCACTATAGCAAAGTTCAAAAAAACAGAAAATAACAAATGCTAGTGAGGGTATGGAGAGATTCAAACTCACATACACTGCTGGTGGGACTGACTGTAAAATGGTGTAACTGCTGTAGAAAACAATATGGCACTTCCTCAAAAAATTGGAAATAGAAATACCATATGATCTAGCAATCCCACGACTACATATGTATCCTAGAGAATGAGAACCATGACATGAACAGATAGACACACACTCCATGTTCATCAAAGCATTAGTCACAATAGCAAAAACATGGGAACAACTAAGTGCCCATAAATGAGTGAATGGATAAACAAACTGGTACATACACACAATGGGATACTATACAACATTAAAGAATAACGATCAATCTATCAATCTATAAAACAGCTCATGACATGGATGAACCTAGAAGACTTTATGCTGAGTGAAATTAGTCAATCACAAAAGGACAACTACTGTATGAGACCACTATTGTAAAAAATCAAGAAAAGGTGTATACACTGAAAGAAACATTTTTGGAAGATTACCAGGTACGGGAGGGGAAGGGAAGGTAAATCACTAACTAGAGGGGAGGCAGGTATTAACTTGGGTTAAGGGAAAGGCAAATGCAATAAACAGGAGGTCAGCACAAAATGATCAAGATGAAGGAAGACATTCAGAGGAACACATATCTGGCATATCTGATAAGGGACTTATCTCTAGAATTTATAGAAAACTTCAACACCTCAATAACAAAAAGACAAACAATCCAACTAAAAAATGGGCAGAAAACATGAATAGACACTTCACCAAGGAGGATATTCAAGCAGCCAACAAACATATGAAGAAATGCTCACAATCACTAGCTATTAGAGAGATGCAAATCAAAACAACAATGAGATACCATCTTCCTCCAGCACTAGTAGCAAAGTTCAACAAGACAGAAAATAACAAATGCTGGCGAGAAGGTGGAGAGATTGGGACTCTCATACATTGCTGGTGGGACTGTAAAATGGTACAACCACTGTGGAAAGCAGTATGGCGATTCCTTCAAAAGTTGGAACTAGAAATACCATTTGACCCAGCTATTCCATTACTAGGTATGTAACCTAAAGAAGTGAGAGCCATGAGAAGAACAGACATATGCACACCCATGCTCATCACAGCACTATTTACAGTAGCCAAAAGATGGAAACAACCTAGGTGTCCATCGACTGAGGAATGGATAGCCAAACTATGGTACATACACACAATGTAACACTATGCAACCCTAAAGAACAATGTAGAATCTGAAAAGCACCGCATAATGTGGATGAACTTGGAGGACATTATGCTGAGTGAAATAAGTCAATCACAAAAGGACAAATATTGTATTAGTCTATTATTGTAATAATTAAGGAAACATTTATCTATGGAATGTCATTTTCTTTGTTGGTTACCAGGGGTGGGAGGGGAGGGGAGGGAATACTGTTAGATAGATAGAGATAAGTTTTGATTTGGGTAAAGAAAAGGGCAATGTACCAAATGTGAGTGATCAATATAGTGGCACTGAGGAAAAGAAAGACATAGAGAGGTACATGGGAAGTACAGACAACAAAGATGAACCCTTTTGTGCATACAGTATGGCATGGTCAGTGAAGGCAAACACGGGTATGTGGGTGGATAGATGGGTGGACAGGTTGAAATATTAGGTATCTATATGAAGTGGAGAGTGCACCCAAGAACATGTATAGGGTTGGCAGACAGTGGTCTAATAACTTTATGCGTATGATCTGAATTCCCAGGTCTATAATGGGGCTGACAAGGAGCAAGGTTGTAGTCACTGCTTGGTCACAGCCAGCTACCCAGAGGGACCAAGTAGTTGAACCTCGGGACCATAATCACAGAGGATATGAAGCTAAAATGGCATAACATACTACACAAATCATTGTTCCACCTCCTACTGTGGCGAGTAGTGACTGGGATCTTAAAAGCTTGCAAGCTGCCATCTAGATGCAACAATGGGTCTCTCCTTGTCCAGAGC
>NW_006921870.1:1409128-1420016 GCF_000298275.1 Orycteropus afer afer
GGGGGGAACAGGTTTGCTGGCCTGAGGGAGCCTGGTGGAACCACTGAGACTATGGCCCCAGCTGCCCTTCAGGTCTGGAATTGAACGCACACCTGTGGCTTCCAGCCAAACAACAGACAGGCATATCAGTTGAGCATTTACCTGAGGTAGATACACTCCTTGGAGAGAACAAGCATGAGAGAAGGAAGGGCTTCTTATGCACAGGGAGACAGCTCAGGGGGTAGGAGTGCATGGAGGGCTGGACACAGGGAAGAGGTAACTATCAGGAAGAAGTGGGAGGGGAGATGTTGCATTGTGCTAAATTGTGGTCAGTGTCATAAGACAAAGTGTATGTGATCTGCTGTATGGAAAGTGTATTTGCTCTGTAAATTTTCACCCAAATCACAATAAAAAAAATAAAAGTTAAAGGCAACAAAGGTAAATACTATTAAATATCCAATCCTGCAAAAATAATAATAACAATAATCTATGAGCAGATACATATACACATACTCAAGTAGAACAGGGATGGGAAGGCAAATGGGACTATACCCACAAATATGTACAATTTGACAGAGGATATTTCTACATATGCATTTATATGTATTGCAAATATATCCATGAATATAGTAGAGCACACATGAGGCAAAGTTTTGAAAACTTCTTAGCCATAACCAAACACCCTGACAGAATGAGTTCCTGGACTTAAGGGCTCAGGATCATAGTTTGGAGGTACACCAAGGTCAACTGGCATAACATAGTCCCATAAAGACAATGTTCTACATCCTACTTTGGTGAGCAGTACCTAGGGTCTTAAATGCTTGTGAGTAGTCATCTAAGGTATAACTACTGGTCTTACCCCATTCAAAGCAAAGAAGAGTGAAGAAAATCAAAGACACAAGGAAACAACTCATCCAAAGGACTAATGGACAACATGAACCCCAGACTCCACCACCTCAAGACCAAAAGAACTAGATAGTGCCTGGCTAGTAGGAGGTCCTGGATAGAGTGGAAAAAAAATGTGGAACAAAACTCAAAACCATAAAAAAGACCAGGCTTACTAGTCTGACAGAGACTGATGGAACCCCCAAGGCTATGGCCTTTATACACCCTTCAGGCCTGGAACTGAACTCCCCATGACTTAACTTTCAGCCAAATGATATACAGGCCAATATGGTGAACAATAACACCAGAGAGGTAAGGAATCCTTGGAACAATTAACCATAAGAAATCAAAAGGGCAGTATTTTCCCTGGAATAAAGCCCAGAAGGCAGGAAAGGATAGGAAAAAAAAAACCAATGGAAATGATAAACACAGGAAAAAATTGGGAAGAATGTTGTTATATTGTAGGGAATGCAATCGATGTCACAAAACAAAATGTGTATGAACTGTTGAATGGAAAACCAATTTGCTCTGTAAACTTTCACCCAAATCACAATAAATAGTTAGGAAAAGATAAAAAAAAAAGGAGCTAGGGAAGATAAATAAATATATCTATATATAGATAGATAGAGATAGATAGAGATATAACATTTGGAGGATGAATGGTAAAGACCAGGTTTCTCACTTTTAGAGAGGGCTGTAAGAGGCAAGGAAAGAAGGCTGAAATAAATCCTGTGGCACTGGATTACAGTTGGAGACATCCTATTTTACCTCATATTTTTCTTAATATTTATATAGATGGGTAAACACAGAAACATGTATAGGTATGTGTATATACATGAGTTAGTATTCATACATACATTTCCTTGTTCTGTCTTTGAGAAAGCTGAGAAGCAATGACACTCCAGTAGCAGTGAACACACTCAGTGTCCAGATTTTGGTTTCTAAATACCATTCTCCAATAAAAGAAACACGGCCCCATGGAGAAATAGCTTATTTGAGGGCTTGGGCAAGAAAGTACAGGATGAGCCTAGAGCCTCTTATACTATCAGAAGGGAAGAGAGCGCACAAAAAAACAAAATCATGAGGCATATGAAAGGAACACAAGAACCAACTGGAAGGAGTTCCCCATCAGCAGAGTGGGAACAATTTGTGCAACACAATAAATAACATAACACACTCACTCCTCACTTATCAACATGGCTATGTTCCAAAGACTGGTCATTATGTGAAAATTGGCATTATGCAAAAACAGAGGATGACTACAGCATTACATAACTGCCAAACTACTGAGGATCATGGCCCACCCAAGTTGATACACAGCCTTAGCCAGCATTACTCTCATTTCATATCTACTTATTCTACATAAAGAAACAAATTCCAGATGATTTAGGATCTAAATGTGAACACTCCAATGTGAAAAGTGAAACAATAAAAAGTCTAGAATAAATGTCTTTACGACCTTGGGGTAGACAAAGATTTCTTAAACAGGATACCAAATGCACAAATATAAAGATCAATTAAATTTCATTTAAATTAAGAACTTGTGTTAATCAGAAAATATCCTTAAGAGAGTAGAAAGGCAAGCCACAGAATGAGGTAAGATTCTTGTAACTCAACAAAGGACTCATAACTGGAATACATAAAGAACTTCTATAAATCAGAAAGACAAAGACAGCTCAATATAAAAATGGGCAAATGATAAAAAAATGGGCAATAATAATATGAAAATTTGCTCAACATCATTATTTATCAAGAAATACAAATTAAACCCATAATGAGGCACCACCATACATCTACCAGATTGGCAAAAATTAAAGAATGACAACATCCAATGCTGGTGAAGATAAGGAGCAACTAGAACTCTCATTCATTTTTGGTGAGGATGTAAGTTGGAAAACTGTTTGGCAATATCAGTCAAAACTAAATACACACTTTGACGCAGTAATTCCATCCTTGGGTATATATCCAACAAAAATGAATGTATAAGTCTTCCAAAAGACATGTACATGAAATGTTCACAGTTACTGTATTCATCATGGCCAAAATCTGAAAACAATCCAAATGTCCAACAACACTAGAATAGATAAATAATCTATGATATATGTATATAATGAAATAAAGAACAATTAAAAACATGAATATGCAATAACATGGATGAGTCTCAAACATATAATGTTGAAGTAGAGAAGCCAAATACAAGTAAATTCATGCTGTATGAATTTATAAATTAGATTATATATAATATACACATATATAAATTAGATTCAAAAAGAGGCAAAATTAATGCCACTGAATTGGACATGTAGAAATCATTGAACTAGTGCATGTTTTGCTATATAAATTCAACAATAAGAAAAACAAATAAAGAGCAGGCAAAATTAATCGATGGTGACAAGTCAGAGCCGTGGTTTCAAAGGGGGGGTGCTGGAACTGACTGAGAAGGGCCACCAGGTAACATTCTGATGTGCCTGAAATGCTTCCTGTCTTATAAAAAACACCAAGCTTGAAGTTGGAAGATGGGTGGCTGATCCATCCAATGGTCTATTGGACAGGCCCCCTCCACCCTCTATGACTCCCAGGGAGCAAGTGGGATATGCACACCTGTCATTGGTATTTTAATGAGTGATTTTTGTTCAGATTTTTACAGTCAATTAGAAGCCTACTGTGGACAAAAAAAAAAAAAAAAAGCAACTTGGAGAAAAACATGCTGCCCTGATTCAGAAGTACAAAAATTCTTAGCTGTGTTGTAAAGGAGTGGCATTATGAGACCAGAAAAGCTGGATGGTGCCCAGCCACCATTAGTGAACATTTTGATCAAAGATTCTATAGAGGAATCTTGATTAAAAGGGAGAAATGCAGAACAGAATTTCAAATTCTCATGGACTCCAGACATCCTGGAGCTACGAAGGCTGGATGAGTCCCTGAAACTATTGCCCTGAGGAATTTTTAAACCTTCAACCAAAAATATCCCCTGAAGTCTTAAAACCAAACAGTGGTTCACCTTAACTAGGAAAAAAGATCTGCCTTGAGCATTATGCTCTTTTAAGATCAATCAAACAAAACCTAAGCTACTGCCATTGAGTGGATTCCAAGTCATAGCAACCTCCATAGGGTTTCCAAGGCTGTAAATCTTTATGAAAGCAAGACTGCCTCATCTTTCTCCCACGGAGCAGCTGATGGGTTTGAACCGCCAACCTTTTGATTAGTAGCCCAATGCCTTAGCCACAGGGCCACCAGAGCTCCTTTAAACTATCTACATGGACTCAAATTGAGAACAGTAATAAAAAAGATTAGACAGGAACCTTAGGGGACGGTGAATTTATGTTCATGGGGGAGGAACAACACAGAAAAGGCAGATGATGAGAATGTTACACAACTCAGAGAATGCAATCAGTGTCAATGAATTGTACCTGAAAAACTATTGGTGTATGTCCTGCTGTGTACATTCTCAACAACAACAAAATTAAAAAGGAGCATCATTATTTTTAGAGAGTAACACCCTAGAAAGAGTTACCAGAAATATGAAGCCTGGAGGAAAACTGAAAGCCTGAAAGGGGCCAACTCTATCACTGAAGGGGAAATAACTTTCCAAGAATAAAAACAGAACAAAGAGAGAATGAAACACTGAGGACATGAGGAGTGGATGGCTCAAATCATATGAATGATCCAGTCACTACATCACTCCAGAGTTATAAAACCACAAGCGTATTTTCCAAAAAAAAAAGTGTGTGACCAAGGGTAAACCCCACATAGCCCCTCACCAACTGGTGGGCCTTTATATAAAAGGAGAGTTCTCTCTCTCTCCACCCAGTCTCCCACTTGGGCTACTATGCCACGTTCCCCTATGCTCTTCCAAGCTGAAGTTCACTGTGGCCCCCAGATCCTTTCCTTCCTCCTCCCTTGGAGGAAGCCTCTATGAATCCCTCCCAGTCCCCTGGGCTGGATTTTCCAGCCATCTTCACAGCCTTCAAGAGTAAAACCGAAAAACCAATCGGACTTCCAAAACTTTATCCAGACACTCAGCATTTTGAACTATCTCTCTTTTTTTTAGTTTAAGAAATTGGGGCTACTGAAGAGAAGATACATTTGCTTAAAATGAAGTTTGATAAATTCCAGTTCTTGGAATAGTGTTTTGTACATAATATTTATAGATGACTCTTTTAAATGACTTAATTATATTTTACTGTTCTTTCTAGATAGTACAATTTAATTCATAATCCATTATATACACATACAGCTTAATAAAAAATGATGTTTAACTAAAAGGCAATTTCAACATTCCCAGACCTGCACTTACTATAAAGGAAACATAAATATAACTTTATTTTTGCCTTAATAAATTGTGATTTATTTTAAAAAATATAAAAATAGAAATATCCCATTTTTAAAAGAAGTGAACATATTTTTGTCTGTTAGAGGAAAACAGGAAGCATGAGAACCAACGCTGTCCAGTGTGACTTCCTGCCAAGTCCCCAGTGACCATGCTGGCTGTTGTTTACCAAGAACTCTTGCCTGGAGAAGGGGCAGGTGTGCTGGGAGCAGGCCCCAGATGTGGTTCTGTAGGAGCAAGTGAGGGATGAGGGCCAAGGGCTAAGGGGTCTGGTTTTAGAGTCTGTGAGTATGGGTTAGCCATTTTCTTCTGCACGCTCAGGATTCCCAAAGGGAAAACCACAGGGCCAAGTTGGTCCCCTTCCAGATCCAAACTTCAGGGACTCATCCAGCAACTACCCATTTCTCTTTCTCCCATCCCCACTCACAAGGGCCATGGCCCAGCCAAGCCTGTCCTGCCTAGATCTTGACCAGTCACCGATCGAGCTGATCTTCTCACTACCCCCAAAATGTATCCACCCTTTGTCCCATTCCTGCTCAGCCTGCCAAGTGACTGGTCACTCTGGATATTACAGTGAAGCCACCAGAACTGATAAAAGGCACTAAGAAGAGGCCATGCGAGAGCCCCTACCCCACATACAATGAGACAGCACTCCACGATGGAAGTGGGCAATCAGCTGAGTACAGGCAGGAGATGGAGCTGGGAAGACAGAGACTAGATTCAGAACCTGCTCAGTCCCTCTGTTCCCTCATCTAGGCTTTCAGAGCCATGTAGACACAGAATCAGGATCCCCTCCTAGGGCCTCAACACCACCTACCCAGCAATGTCAGAGTGAGAGGAAGCAGGAGCATAGACTTCTCTGCTCAAATTTCCACCTGCAGCCCAGCCCTGTGCCCAAGGCCCCAGACTCAGAAACCCCGCTGCCAATGCCACATCATGGACAATATGGCAGCAACTCAATTTAACGTCTCCAGAACAAAACCCTGGGCGCCTCTCACCACTGACCTGAGGCTACCATCTCAGAACCCTTCCCCAAATGTAAGGAGAGCCTCTAATCTTCAACAGCATGCATCTTCATGGCCAGCCATCCAAAGTTGGCTTCCTATTGTCCATCTGTCCCACCAGATCCATTCTAGCCCTGCTCTTTGCAGAAGGGTGACCAGATGGAAGGGTCACTTTTGTCCTATGCAGGCAGGGGGATACATCCTCTGAGGGCACAGAGCCTTTTCCATAACAGTTCCCAACCACCACCATCCCACCCCACTGGTGCCAGCTCAGGCACTGCACTGTCCTCTAATGGCCCTGCGCCCCACCCTCAACCCCCTCAACATGCTGTATGTGTTCTACAGGCCGGTGCTCACCTAGGTAGGGAAGTTTGGGAGAAAAGCGTGCAGAGTGAAGAGTCAGGACTCCTGGGAGCCTGTCCTCTGAGCTCTGTCTTTAGCCAGCTCCTCACCAGTCTCTAGGCCTCAGTGCAGTCCTACTTGTACAATCGAAATGTGAGAGAAACGTGGGATGAATGCTCTGACTGGCTGAATTGTGATGGCAAACTGGGGACCATAGTGTGCTTTGCCGGTAATTTAAAATACCTGAATTGGAAAAAATATCTGGTAATTTCTATAGAAGGAAATGTTCTTTGTTGGTTACCAGGGGTGGGAGGGAAGGGGAAGGAATGCAGTTAGATAGATAGAGATAAGTATTGATTTGGATGAAGAGAAGGGCAATGTACCAAATGTGAGTGACCAATATGCCGGCACTGAAGAAGAGAAAGACATAGACAGGTACATGGGAGGTACAGACAACAAAGATGAACACTTTTGCACATACAGTACTGCGTTGTCAGTGAAGGCAAACATGGATATATGGGTGGATAGATGGGAGGTCAGGCTGAACTTAGGTATGTCTGTGAAATAGGGACTGTATCCAAGACCATATATTGGGTTGGCAGACAATCGTCCTGTAAGTTTATGTGAATGATCAGAATACAGGTATATAGTAGAGCTGACAAGGGGCAAGGTTGTAGTCACTTCTTCATCACAGCCAGATACCCAGAGGGACCGAGTAGTTGAACCTGTGGGCTTGGGACCATAGTCGCAGGGGACATCAAGCTCAATTGGCATAACATACTATACAAAACACTGTTCCACCTCCTATTTTCGTGAGTAGCGACTGGGATCTTAAAAGCTAGCAAGCTGCCATCTAGATGCAACAATGGGTCTCTCCTCATAAAGAGCAAAGAATGAAGAAAACCAAAAATTCATGGAAACAATTAGTCCTAGCAACTGGTACACCATCCGATCTGCAGCCTGTATGACTATGAGACCAGAAGAACTAGATGGTGCCCGGCTACCACTGTCATCCACCTGGAAGGGGATCTATGTAGCAGATCCTTGATAGAGAGGGAGAACAATGTGGAACAAAACTCAAAAGTATTTGGAGGAAAAAAAAATGGGGGGGACCAGGTTTGCTGGTCCAATAGAGCCTAGTGAAACCACTGAGACTGTGGCCCCTAGCTGCCCTTCAGGTCTGGAATTGAACCCACACCTGTGGTTTCCAGCAAAACAAAAGACAAGCATATGAGTTGAACATTTACCTCAGGTAGATACACTCCTTGGAGAGAACTATCATGGGAGAAAGAAGGGCTGCTTTGCACAGGGAGACAGCTCAGGGGGCAGGAGTGTATGGAGGGATGGACACTGGGAAGAGGTAACTATGAGGAAGAAGTTGGAGGGGAGCTGTTGCATTGTGGTAAATTGTGGTCAATGTCATGAGACAAAGTTTATGTGAACTGCTGTATGGAAAGTGAATTTGCTCTGTAAATCTTCACCCAAATCACAATAAATGAATAAATAAATAAATGCCTGAATTACCTCCAATAATTACAAATTCAGTGCTTTCATATGAAACTACAGATTTCAGGCTTCTTTTGGAAAACTCACTGGGCCTCTGCTACTCACAGCAATAACTACCACTGGGCAGTGGCTGTCCCTGGGCTCAAGGACCAGTCCCAGTACCCAAAGCACTCACCAGCCCAGATGTCAAGGAGTGGAGAAGAGGAAGTGACTGTTAGTGAGTACAGGGTTTCTTTTTGGAGCAATGAAAATGTTCTAAAACTAGATTTTGGTAATAGTTGCACAATTCTGTGAATATACAAAAATCACTAAATTGTACACTTTAAATGAAGGAACTTTATGGTACATGAATGATATTTCAAAAAAGTTGTTTAAAAATAAAGAACAGACTTCCAGTAAGATGGCAGAATAGGGTGAAAGACTGCACAGACCCTCTTCGACAAAGAAAATAGGAACCAATTAACACAGATACAGAAGATAATCCTAGACCCCTGAACCTTGAAGGGAAGGATATAGAAGTGGACTAAATCCCAGCTAGCAGAAGAATTTGCATGAAAATACCAAAAAAGGAGACATAAGGAGCTGTGGTCTGGCAGCGATCCTGAGTGATCTTGACCGCACAGACAGCTTAGAGATTGTTGAGTGGTGGTAGGACCTAAGAATTAACCTAAAAATCAACCCTGCTAACCAGGGACTGCATGGAGGACTGCTCTGGTGGCTGGGGAATAAAAGGCAAAGCAGCAAACAAAGAGGAAAGCGGGATGAGCTGTGGACTTTTGCCTGTCTGTTGGGCACAGGCATTTTGAATGTTTACAAGTGGTTTGACCATTTTGGATATTTAAAGACACAGTGCTCTCCCAGATTCCAGGGGCTTATGAACAGGTTCTGCTTGCCAGTAACCTCAAGGACACTCTGGACTTGGGTGACTAATAAGATGCGACATTCCCCTTGTTACTCTTATACCCCTGCCCGCTTGGTGAATGGAGGTGCAGCCATCCCCCAGTCCCAGCCACCTTCTGGACCCACAGGAACTCCATCCCAGTCTGTGTGCTCAGATGGAGCCTGGTTGCCCTCCCTACCGTCCCCCAATTTTTTTCTTTTTTCATTTTTCTTTCTCTTTCTCTTTTCTGGTTTTTAGTTTGCTTGCTTTTTTCCATTTTGAAACTACTATTATTATTAATACTTTTGTCCTTTTTACTATTTTTCTTTATTCTTCCCCTCCCAGGTCCTAGTTTTCAGCTTTTTTTCTTTTCACTGTTCCTGGTTGCAATATTTTTTTCCCTCATGGATAACCCCATTCCCTGATTTTCTTTTTGCATTTTTCCCATTTTTTTCTTCATTATTCTCCTACTCTTCCTTTTTTCTCTTATTGTCCTATCCCCAGATATTACAGGTTTTCTTGTTTTCTCTTCCTCTTTTTCCCTGTTTTTTTTTTTTGGTTACTGTTCCTGAGTTATTACATGGTGTATTTTTTTCCATGTGCTTTTAGTTTTTTGATGGTTATTCGGTTGTAATTTTTGTCTAACTGAGCGGGAGACAGCAACAGTCTGCATAACACACAACTACACCAAGACCTCCTGCAACTTCACTTACTGAGTGAGAGCCAACACCTCTTTCTCCACCAACAGGCCAACGACAAAAAACCACCAAGAAGAGACTGAATCAGCCTTGGCTGATCTTCACAAACATTTAAAAGAGATCTAAATCCAACAATGCCACGATGTCTTGGAGACAACAGACCATCACAGTCCACACAAAGAAGCAAGATAAAGTGGTAGAAACAAGGGAGCAGGATACAGATCCAGAACACATCTCTGAGGAAAAAGGAGCACTGGAACTCTCTGATAAGGAATTCAAAAGAATTATATTTAGGTATCTTCAAAGGATTGACAGACTAAAGAAAACACAGAAAAAAACCCTAGAGGAATGTTGGAAGAAAATATAAGAAGAAAATGACAAAATAAATGAAATATTAGAAATAATTCTAAATCTACAAATACAAATCCAGAAGACTAATAATAAATTGTTAGAAATAGATAACACATTGGAAGGGCAAAGGAGAAGAATTGATGCAATAGAAGACTGAATTAATGAGACTGAAGAAAAATACCTAAATACTTCTTTGGAAAGGGATCAATCAGAAAAAAAAAAAAAATTTAGAAAATGAAGAAAGCCTAAGGTTCATGTGGGATACCATCAAAAGTAATAACCTATGTGTCATTGAAATTGCAGAACAGGAAGAGAAAAATAAAAGCACTGAGAAAACTGTCCAAGATCTGTAGGAAGAGAACTTCCCTGATATAATGAAAGATGAGAATATATCCATTCAGGAAGTCCAATGAACCCCAAACAGCACAGACCCCAAAAGAAAATCACCAAGACACATCATCATCAAACTCATCAAAACCAAAGACAAAGAAAGAATACTGAAAGCAGCATGGGAAAAACAAAAACTTACTTACAAAGGACATACAGTAAGAATAATCTCTGATTTCTCAGCAGAAACCATGCAAGCAAGAAAGCAATGGGATGGTGTATATAAAACCTGAAAGAGAAAAATTTTCAACCAAGAATTATATACGCGGCAAAACGGTCCCTCAAATATGATGGTGAAATTAGGAGATTTCTATATAAGCAGAAACTAAGGGAATTTGTTAAATCCAGACCAACCTTACAAAAGATGCTAAAGGGAGTCCTTTGAACAGAGAACTAAAAATAGCAAATAACAACCAACCATTAATACACAAGATTACATAACCCAGAAACCACAGCTATGGACATATCCAAAGTAAAATGAGCTTACAAGATTGTAAACAGGGAACCAGAGGCATCAATTGGCAAG
>NW_006921870.1:1430443-1447142 GCF_000298275.1 Orycteropus afer afer
GCCCCGACTCATAGCGACCCCTCCTTGGGTTTCCGAGGCAGTATCACTACAGAAGTAGGATTTCCCAACCTTCTTTCCGAGCTATTAGAGAGATGCAAATCAAAACAATGAGATACCATCTTGCTCTAGCACTAGTAGCTAAGTTCAACAAGACAGAAAATAACAAATGCTAGCGAGGATGTGGAGACATTGGGACTCTCATACACTACTGGTGGGAATGTCAAATGGCACAACCATTGTGGAAAGCAGTATGGCAATTCCTTCAAAAGTTAGAACTAGGACTACCATTTGACCCAGCCATTCCATTACTAGGTACATATCCTAAAGAAGTGAGAGCCATGACAAGAACAGACATATGCACACCCATGTTCATCGCATCACTATTTACAATAGCCAAAAGATGGAAACAACCTAGGTGTCCATCAAGTGAGGAATGGATAACCAAACTATGGTACATACACACAATGGAATACTATACAATGCTAAAGAATAATGTAGAATTTGCAAAACACCGCATAACGTGGATGAGCTTGGAAGACATTATGCTTAGTGAAGTATGTCAATCACAGAAGGACAAATATTGTTATTGTAATAGTCAAGGAAAGGTTTATTTATGGAAGGGAATTTTCTTTGTTGGTTACCAGGGGTGGGAGGGGAGGGGAAGGAACATTGTTAGATAGAGATAAGTATTGATTTGGATTAAGAGAAGGGCAATATACCAAATGTAAGTGATCAATATAGTGGCATTGAGGAAGAGAAAAACATGCAGAGGTACATGGGAGGTACAGACAACAAAGATGAACCCTTTTGCACATACAGTACTATGTTCTCAGTGAAGGCAAACATCAGTATACAGGTGGATAGATGGGGTTGACAGGCTGAACTAGTAGGTATGTCCATGAAGCGGGAAGTGTACCCAAGAACATCTATAGGGTTGGCAGACGATGGTTCTATAAGTGTATGTGCATGATCTGAAATCCCAGGTATATAGTAGAGCTGACAAGGGGCAAGGTTGTAGTCACTGCTTGGTCACAGCCAGCTACCCAGAGGGATCGAATAGTTGAACCTGTGGGCTCGGAGCCACAGTTGCAGGGGACATCAAGCTCAATTGGCATAACATACTACACAAAACATTGTTCCATCTCCTACTTTGGTAAGTAGCGACTGGGATCTTAAAAGCTTGCAAGCTGCCATCTAGATGCAACGATAGGTCTCTCCTCATCCAGAGCAAAGAAGAATGAAGAAAACCAAAAATTCATGGAAACAGTCAGTCCTAGCGACTGGTACACCATCCAATCTGCAGCCTATACAACTATGAGACCAGAAGAACTACATGATGCTTGGCTACCAATGTCAACCACTTGGAAGGGGATCTATGTAGGAGATCCTGGATAGAGAGGGAGAACAATGTGGAACAAAACTCAAAATCATTTGGAGAGAAAAAAAAGGGGGGGGGACCAAGTTTGCTGGTCTGATGGAGCCTGGTAGGCCCACTAAGACTATGGCCCATAGCTGCCCATCAGGTCTGGAATTGAACCCGCACCTACGGCTTCCAGCCAAACAAAAGACAGACACGAGTTGAACATTTACCTGAGGTAGATACACTCCTTGGAAAGAACAATCATGGGAGAAAGAAGGGCACAGAGAGACAGCTCAGGGGGCAGGAGGGCATGGAGGGGTCGACACGGGGAAGAGGTAATTATCTGGAGGAAGTGGGAGGGGAGCTGTTGCATTGTGGTAAATTGCGGTCAATGTCATGAGACAAAGTGTATGTGAACTGCTGTATGGAAAGTGAATTTGCTCTGTAAATTTTCACCTAAATCATAATTAAATAAATAAAAAGAAGAAAGGAAGGAAGGTAGGAAGGAAGAAGATGGGAAGGGGAGAAAAGGAAGGAGTGAAGAAAGAATGAGGGGGAGAAAGGAGAAGAAGGGAAACAGGTGGAGAGTGGGGAGAGGAGGGGACAGATTAAAAAAAAAAAGAGTTAATGTTAGAAATTAATATAAAGAAACCCACTACTGGCCTGGCTTTGGATCCAGGCCCTAACTATGTAGAAGGGCTGTCAAAATGCACCCTTCACAAGTACCTACTTCCAGGGCAGGTAAATGCCACCTAGACCCACTACTGCCACCTATCTTCACTGAGGGACTTGGCCCCCTGAGATGCTCACTATAACCTCCAGAAAGGCCTCCTTCTCAGGACACCAGTTTTCCCTCCCATAAAATGGGTACCCTACCATGCTCTCAAGGTTCTAGAGGGGGGTGGGGAAGTAGAATTTTGTATGTCTGACAGTGCCCCCAGCAGAGGCCCCAAACCCAACTGCCAACAGGGTAGTTGGGCAGGCAATGAGACTTGAAGAGAGCCAGCCTATCCTTTCTGAAGGATTAGCTTCTCCCAGCTCCCCTAGTACTGGCCTACAAATGCAGACCTAGTATAGGCACATCTTCAAATTTTTCAACCAAAACCAGAAAGCTGATCTTATGTGAAGTCTTCCAATTTGTAAATGCTTGCAACAAATCCTACTGCTGATGAACATGTGTTACAGGTGAGCATGTGCACAGATGAGATGTCCCCAGAACAGCAGGACTGCTGGTGACAGAGGGACTGTGAGACACGGCAGGGCCCTCACTGACAGGGAGCCCTCACTCCATACATGGGCCAGGCCCTGCTGTAAAACATCATCTGGTTCATCCTCAGAGCTGTCCTTGGTGATCAGAACTGCTAGCCCTGGAGACCCACAGACACAAGGGTAGTGCTGGCTCCAGGAACCACAGCCCTGCTTCCAGCTTCTCCTCCCTGCACCCAGTGGGAACTCTACAAAGCACAAATCAGACTGTGCCATCCCCTGCTTTATACCTCCAGTGACTCTCCACTGCTCTTGGGACAAAGGCCAATCTTCATTCTGGGAATAAACATGTCTTTCATCGTCCCACCTACCTCCTTTCAACCCCTCACAAAGTCATCTGATATCAGGGTCTTTGCAGGTGCTACTTCCTCTGCACCATCTTCTCACTGCTTCCCACACACCCTGGTAACATGCCTTACATCTGCTTTACATCTCCTTGAAAGCATCACTTCCTCCAGGAAGCCTCCCATGACTTCTAAGGCAAGTCAACTCCCAGACAGGCTAGCAGAGCACTGGGCCTCCACTCCACAGCCCACGTCACAGGTCACACATTCACATCAGCAGGATTACTGGATCCTTTATCCATGAAACCATAGGCTCTGAGGGCAAGGACTCTGCTGGGCTTTACTCAACATTGTACGGTCAGCATCTACCACAATCTATGCACACACTGGGCACTCAAAAAAAAAAAAAATACTGGAGAAACTGCTTTCTGTGTGTTCAAGAGAGGTGGCCTGTCCTCTCTGGAACTCCTTTTTCTCCTCTGGAAACATGAGCACCAATCTGACATGGCTGCTGGGAGGATGAGAGAGGCCAATCATTGTAGAGTGCTTAGCATTCATTGTCTAGCACAAGTCCTGAGTGCTAGACAGTGTCTGCAATTGATATAAACAATAACTAGAATTTTAAAAAGCTTCTCTGGTAACCAGAATGTCAAAGTATTCAAAGTCTGCCACCCCTGGAGATTCTGGTCAAGTGAGGCCCTGAGGAGGAAGAGACCACGGTGCTGCCACATGTCCTGGGGGACCACAGACGTGGTACCAGAGCCTTTTCCAGGAGAATCCTCCAGCTCTCCCAGAGTCTCTGACCCTGAGGGTTGGCCTGACTCCTTCCTCTGTGGCCCAGGAGGCTGGGGGTGGGGTGAGATCCATAGCACCCTCCATTTTGCCAGCCCAGTGGGAGAAACCACCCTCCCAAAGCCCCCTGAGCAACTACAGACGTCAGAACCCTTCTTCTCAGCACAGGGAGCTGGGCATGTGGCTTCTATTAAGCCACATCTGGACATACTCAGAGCTGGGAACAGCCCAGCTGAGGCAGCCTGGATCCCTGGCACAGCTCTGGCTCAAAGGGAGGACCCCCGCCCAAGCTGGGCCTGGAGCATTGGCTCCTTCTCCAGGCAACACAGCTGGGGGGGGGGGTCCCTTGTACCCCTTTCTGCCTCTCCATAGGCCCTACTGCTGAGCCAGCTATCTCTCCAGTTTCTCCCCACTGAGAGCTCCTCCACCAACTAGGAACCCTAGCCCTCTCCCACAACTGCATCCCAATCCCCACATCCCCAGGATGCTCTAAAAGGCAATATGATTCCCCTATTTGGCCTCACATCACCCACTCTTAGTTATCACCACAGATAAGTCTGTGTTTGTTTGTCTGTTTTATGTTCTTCTCCTCCATAACACCACAAAATGGGAGAGGCTATGCCTGTTCACTGGTATGACCCCCAGCACAGAGAGACAGACATCTGTTGAAGAAAGTGGGTAGAAGAATGGATGAATGATATCCACTAACATTTTTAATTACTCAGCAAGTATTAAGCTCTGTGCTAAGCATCTGATATGCATTAGCTCATTTAATCCTCAATAGTCCCATGAATTAGGGACTGCTCTTCTCTGCTGCTTTACAGATGAGGAAACTGAGGTACAAAAGACTTAAGCCTCTTGCCTGAGTCACACAGGCAGTTGAAGCAGAATATGTGAATGGGTGGGCAGATAGGCAAGTGGGAGGAAGAGGTGGATGTGCTATGGATGTCAGGTTGGTCCTGGTTTATCAGGAAGAGCCTCATCTTGGGTCTCATGTAGATACCTCCTGGCCCCCTCCACAAACACACACACACACACACACACACACACACTTTCCCTTCCCTCTACATCCCTGTCTATGCCGAGTCATTCTGCCCTCTGGGACTCTGCATGTGCTGGGCTCTCAGCCATGGCAACCCTCAGATGGTAGAGGAACAGTAAATTAGGGACCCCTCTCCTCCAGCAGCCCTCAATAAGAGCCACATGCCAGAAAACCCAGAGAAGAGAAAAGGCTGGGTCGTGTGAGAACAAACACTTTCTCCAGGATTCCAAAAGCCCAGAATCACAGCAAGGCCATGGGCAGCCAGAGGCAGGGGCTGGGTGGGGGCTATGGCTATTTTGGAAACCCTAAAGTCTGCAGCCCAGACAAACTGCACCCTGCAGGAAGCCACTCCGGAACCCTGCCCAGGCTCTCACTAGCACCTCTGTGCAGCCCCACACCCCACTCCCAAGCACAGCCCCATGTACACATGCCCCATAGACCCAAGGCTAAGGAAGAAGCAAAGGAGGTGCCCTGAAGTCCAACATCCCTGTCCTAGCAGGACACCTGCAACTGTGTGACCTAGGGCCACTGAGCTCACCTCTGTGACCTCAATTTCAGACAGGGATATCAAGGCCAACTCTGAGCCTGTGGGGAAAATCAAGTCACAGAAACAGTGCCTGGCCCCTGTAAGTGCTTAGCCAAATGAATTCCCCTCACCACAAGCAGGCTGGAAGCAGGGCCATGTGGACCACAGAGCTCCCCAGTTCCACCACTCATTGCAGGCACACCCACTGTACCCATAGCAGGGCCTCATCAATGTGGGGAGCAATGATAGACATGAACATATAGCCAGGCCAATAAGAGACCTGCCTGAGGCCACAAAGTAGGAGTGGCAGCATGGGTCTCCAGGTAGCCTTCCCAGATATCACCTGGGCATACACTCCATGGTCCAGGGCCACATTGCTCCATCCCTGCCTCCCCAGTGGCCCTCTAGGGCCTGCACACAAGACATGGACTGGACTGGGCAGGGGTACAGATGACTGGCAACTCCCAGGGTACACTCAGAGCTGGGGGGGGTGGGGAAGAGAGGGGTCAGACAAGACCCAAAGCCCAGCCCAGGGCAGGGAAGATTCTGGCAAGACTTCTTGGAGGAGGTACTGCCTGAGCTGAATACCAGACCCTGTGAGCAAATACATGACCTCAAGGAAGATAGTATGAGGTGTGATGGAGAGAGGAAAAACTGAGAAAGAAGAGTGGTCAGATCCTACCTCACCAATTCTTTCATCCCACCAGTATTAACAATGCATCAACTGTGTCAGGCCCTGTCACAGGTGCTCAGGCACAGCAGCGGGTACAGCAGATAGGGTCCCTGCCCATGTAGGCTATCATTCTACTGGGGGAAATAGGTGACACACAAGTAAACAAGTAACTACTGTACATGTTTTCATGTCAGGCACTGCTGAGAGAACATAAACCAGAGCAGGAAGAAAGGGTGCGGACCTCTTCTAGCTAGTGGGAGGATCAGGGAAGGCCTCTTTGAGGAGGTGACATGGAACAGAGAGCTGAATGAAGGGAGGGGTGTACCACAAAGACATCTGGAAGAACATTTCAAGAAAAGGGAGTGGCAAGTGCAAAGGCCCTGAAAAGAAGAAGGGATAGTAAATGGGCCAGATTTACAGGGCCTGTGACCTTGGTGAGGACGTGAGCTTCTACTCTATAGAGGCAAGAGCCCTGGGACGTTCTGAGCAGAGGAGAGATGAGGTCAGACTTGTGTGTTAACCAGACCCCTGGCTGGAAATGGTGGCAGACCTGGTAGGAAACCAGGATCCCATAAGAAGCCCCCACAAGAGACCACAAATGTAGCCATTCCCAAAAGGCCTCTTCAGGAAGATGGTAGGATGTAAGCCAGTAGCCACAACAAATCTGTGCTCAGCATTCCATGATGAGTCCACCCTGCCCCTGAGTGGAAACCCTCCTCAGGGACCTCCCAGCTCTGATGAGGGACACCCGAGGGGCCCTAGACCACTGCCCTATCAGGTAGTCCAGGGGCTCTGGTGGCACAGTGTCTAAGGCATTTGACTGCTAACCAGAAGGCTAGCGATTCAAACCCACCAGCCACTCCTCGGAAGGAAGATTGGGCAATCTACTTCATAGTGATACCGCCTCGGAAACCCAAGGACAGGTCACTATGAGTCGGATCTGACAATGGTAGTAAGTAGCCCCTCCTGCAGTAAGGACCTTACCACCCCTACTCCATCCCACAGAGCTGGGCCTGAAGAAAACTCCATCATAGAGCCTCTTGCCTATGTCATGGCCAGCTCTGGGTGTCCTGGACAAGATTCTCCTCAGGCCATGTCTGGCTCCTCCCACTCCAGGGAGCTGTGCAGAGACCTGGGGTGGCAACTAGAGCCCCCAAGGCTGAACCCACCCATTCCCAGGCAGAGTGGCCCTTAGAAAAACAAAGAAAGGGTCTTACCTTCAGGGCCACCTCTGGGGACAGAATGGACAGAGTTGGGGTCTGTATCCTCCTCTACCCAGGGATGGGGCAGAATCTTCGGCTGCTTGGGCACCTCCTGGGTTGGGAGGTCCTGTGCTACCTCCTGCAGTGGTGTGGTCAGGATGGTGTGGACACTGGGCTTGGCCAGGACCTCAGGAGCACTCGGCGTAGGAACAGGACCTGCTATGCCAGATGCCAAGGCAGGCCTGGCACCCTCCTGTTCTGTGCTGTGGGGGGTGGACTGGGCATCAGGGAGGAGGTTCTCTTCAGGCCCTGCCCTGGCTTCTGCCCCTACCTCATGGACCAGGAGACCTGGCCCAGCTGGACCTACAGTGGGCAGCCTGTCCAGCCCCTTCAGGCTGCCAGCTGCCAACTGCTCCATGACAGCTCCTTCCTCCTTTTCCTCTTCTTCCTCTTCTTCCTCTGCCCCCTCACTGTTCTCTGTCACTCTCCTAGCTTTCACCTGAGCAGGGGCTGGGGGGCCTAGGGCAGCTGCTGCTGTGGGCCTAGGGAGGACAGCAGGCCAAGGTGTCGCCTGGATGGCAGACAGGGGCTGACCTCTGCCTCCCAGAGCAGCTGGGCTCCCTGCACCTGCCTGAAGCTCTCCTGCCAAAGCCGCCACCGCCACTGCCTCTGCCTCAGCCACCTCCTGGTCATAGCTGTAGGGGTCTTCGTAGTGCCGCCCTGGGTCACCTTCCTCAGTGTCTGAGAAGTTCCTGGGGGCGGCAGTGGCAGCCAGCAGGGGCTCAGCATCTCCATTGCACCCAGGCAGCTGGTAGCAGATGAGCTCACCACCTGTGTCAGAACAGTGGCAGGCCTGGCAGGGTGGCAGGTGAACAGTGTGGCCAGCAGCATACTTGCGGCCCATATGGACACAGCCCACCTGGCCGCACTGTGGGCAACTATCTGCAGCCACTACAGCTTCAATGCAGTTGGGTGGCAGCTCCGGACACAGCATGAACTGGCAGCTGATCTTGCCACCACCTGGTGGGCAGAAGCACTCAGTGCTGCCGAAGTCTACAAAGTAGGACTGACCAGCAGGCACACGGCCACGCAGGAAGCCACCCTGCAGGCAGTCGTAGTACTGGTAGCCCTCGCAGGCACAGCCCTGCTGCACACAAGTGGCACAGCAGGCACCTGGCTCCAGCGCCTCCTCGATGCAGTTCTCTAGCTGTGGACACTCAATGCCTGTGCAGTCCTGTGGTGGGGCGGCCTCATCTGGACACACCAGGACCAGGACCAGGGTCAGCCAGGCTGCAGCAGGACACCAGAGCAGAGCCATCATCGCACAGTCAACTCAGGCACCACACCTCACGCTGGATGGTCCCCTTCTCTTTCAGGCCCTGAGGGATGAGGAAGGAAGCCTATAAGTGACCCATGCTGGGCCTGGAGCACAAATATGTGCACATATTCATGTGCAACACATGTGTGCATACACGCGTGTGTGCACTCACACACACGTGCACCCCCACATGCAAACATACCAGCAAATCAAAGTGTTTTGACCCAGTCTCCGTCTCCTTCATTCACATGTACATGTACATGCTTCCCCACACACTCTCAGTCATATTGGCTAAGGTATACACAGATTCTGCCACACATATGCCCTTCCACAGACCAGGTCACAAGGTCCCCACAGGGCCTCACATCAATTCACTTAGCCAGCCACTCAACCCCCACCCTCATCTCCATGATGGTATACACCCTTACTCTGACCCTCCTGCCCAGTCACACACACACACACACACACACACACACAAACACACACCAGACCCAAGAATGGGGCATACACATATACACACATGTACACACATGCATGCACACACTGACACACAAATAAACACACACAGCTGCCCCTTGCTCACAATCACACTTCCTGTCCAGGGCTCATGTCCAGCATGATATGGGAACATTGGTTCCTTCACACACTCTCCGTGACAGACATGTATTACACATACGCCACAGTAGATCACACATCCAACCTCCATCACCCCTACACAGTCACACACAATGTCTCACACACAGCCACACTCATGTGCCAGGACATATACAAATACACACGACCACCTAAATAATTTATCTCCCTAAGGAACTGTCCAGAAAGCCCATGGCTGATGGCGATAGGAGGTAGGCACCCAGGATGCTAGGCAGGAATAAGCCCCTCCTCAGGTTTGGGGCAGCCAGACATACCCCTAGCCCTCAGACCCAGGGCTCAGGAGCACCCCATGAGAGCACCCTGAAGTGTAAGTTTAGCTCCAGGAGTCACTCCTGCCACCCACCTTAGCCAGACCAACAAACATGACCACCATTTGTAGAATGATCCTGTCCACCTAGCATCCCTCACACCTCCCCGCCACCACATATATATATATATACCCCATGTCCTGTTGGTTCTCCCCCTGAAAGCTCTCCTCTCTCTCCTCACCATGCCTAGTCCCAGCTGAGGCCTCACCTCCCATCTGCCCCCAACATTTCTGGCTACCTCCCTATCCTCCCCCACGCCACCCTTCCCTTCCTTAGGAAGCCTGCATGATGTCTACAGTAGCTGATCAGACATACCCTGCCCCAAAGACCCATCACCAGCAAGTAGTAAGAAAGGTCCAAACCCCCAAGACTGTCTTCAAGCCCAAGCCCATATATAATCCCTTCTCCTCTCCCTGCCCAAAGTCCTGAGCTGCCCCAGCCCCTCCTCTTCACCATCCTTCCTTCACTATCTCTCAGTCCTCCCCCATCTCTACCCCGTGAAAGTCACTGGTTCCTACAGCCCCTGTGACTCTCCCAGGGTGACCTGCCCCCCACTGCACAAAGCTCCTCAAAGTCCCAGACAAGGGCCCTTCTCCACTAACTCCAGGCCTGAGCCTAGGTGCTATGCTAATGTTTATAGTCAAATTGCTAAAATGATCTGATGGGAAAAGAAAAAAGACAATGAAGCAACATCACTAGTATTTAAATAATTGTAATTTCAAACCTGAAAACATTTTTTTAAAAGTTTCTAAGGAAGAAGAGAAGGGAAGCCAAGAACTTAGCTGCAGTTGTTTCGAGAGAAAGCAGCCCATGTGCCACCAGCATTCCAGGGCAGAGCAGCTAGGGCAGGGCAAATGAGACCCGAGCACTGCTAGGGTTTGGAGCCCTGAGAGCCAACACTAGTGCCTGAAGAGGTAGTGAAAGGCCAGGTCCCTACACCTATAGGAGTCACTGCTCCTGGGGCCCAGCACAGCAGGAAGGGAAAAGGCCTGTCAGTAAACCAGACCCTCATGAGTACCTACTGTGTGTCATACTAGAAAAGAAGATCATGGCTGGTAAAGTTGAGGGGAAGCAAAAATGAGGGAATCCCTCAATCAGACTGACTGACATGACAGCAACAACAATGGACTCAAACATACCACCAATCATGAAGATGGCAGAGGACCAGGCCATGTTTCATTCTATTATACATAAGGTCACCATGAATTGGAGTCAATGGCAATGAACAACAACACTGTGTGCCAGGTGCCATCTGAGACCTGGGAACTTGTCAATGAGCCTTGTCCCTGCCCTCTCAGAACTGACATTCTAATGGGGGAGGCAGATCATAAACCTGCAAGCAAATCAGTAGGTAACTGAATGTCAGATGAAGAGAACAATGAAGAAATAAAGGAATGAGAGCAGGGGAATAGGACAGAAGTAGGTGTGGATGGTGGGAAGCCTATATAGCAAGGGTAGTCAAGGAAGGCTTACTGAGGAGGTGACACCTGAGCTGAGACATGAATGGATCCATGGAGTCACAGTTACATGACTATCTGGAGGCAAGTCTATCAGGCAGAAAGAATTGCATGGGCAAAGGGTCTGGAGCAGAGCCAGACAGGAAGTCTGTGATGATAGCCCACAGCTGGCATGGCTGGGCAGAGCAGGCAGGGGCAGAGTGATGCCAAGGCCAGGCAGAACAGAGACTAGTGGCTGAACAGAGTGGGAGGGCACACAGGCTCTATATTGCTGGTGCTATAGATTCTGACACTACCCTCCTGGGGGCTCCAACTGCTCTTTCCCAAGCCTCCTGGCCCCTGTTCAAGTCTTCCTAGTGTCTGGCTTCTGCAGACACCCCCTATCTTCACCTTGCAGGGAAGGGGAAGGGAAAGGCCTTGCCCTTCCTTTGGGACTCCCCCCTCCCTGCTGCATAGCCAGCCCCTGGGAAGTTGGCTGTTCAGCACCTGCAGGGCCAGTCATAGAGGCAAACACACTTCCCAGAGCCAGCACTCCCACCTCAAGGGGAGATGCCTCGGGAATCAGAAATGCAGAGTAATACTACCATAAACGGTCTCCCCCTATCCATTTGACTGCCAATGCTGAGAAAGCTGGATAATATAGCACATTAGTAATGACGGTGTTATTATTGTAATGCCCAGCTGGCCGAAGTGACGTGTCAGCTGGAGCAGCTACCTGATCCCGAGTACAGTCCTCAAAGCAACGGGCCTGTAGTGGTTACTGCAGCACTGTGCCGGTGATGGCAGCTGGTGGCAGGAGAAGGCTACCATGCTGGAATTTTCCAATTACCCAGACCCAGATTCCCTCCCTACTCTTCACCTACTCTGTCCCAAGAGGCTCACCTCCTCAGATGCATCCCTACATCCCCAGGGTCCTCCCTGCCCAAGCACCAGGCATCTGCTTGAAGCTGCTCTGGATATCCTGATCAACACCACCAATGACACCCTGCAGAGCAAGAAAAAAAAGCCTGGCCAAGCCCTGCCTAAACTTTTGACCAAGTTAAGTGATCACTATTGTTTTAAGCCATCAAGTGTTGGGGAAGTTGGCTATGTAGCAATAGATAACCAGAACAAGTGAGATATTAAGTCCACAATTAAGAGTAGACAGATCCAGGGGTGGGACATTTTATGGACAAATGATCCAGGCCTTGCAGCACCTAGAAAAAGCAGGGAGGAGAAAGTGCTCCAGGTAAAAGGAGGCCTATAGCTCAACCACCAAATGCATATGTGATCCCGACTAGACCTTGGTTTGAACACACCAGCAGAGAAAGACATGTGGGAAAGAAATGAGGACTTTGAGGGTAGACTAAGTACATGACTCTGTCAAGAAAAAAGGTGATTCTGTTAGGGCTGCCTTAGCAAATTCCACAAGGCAGATGGCTTTTAAGAACAGAATTTACTTTCTCACAGCTCTGGAGGCTGGGAGTCCAAGACCAGGGTATCATCGTGTTGTTCCCTTCTGAGGGCTCTGACAGCAAATCTGTCCATGCCTCTCTTCTAGCTTCTGGTAACAGCTGGCACTCCTTGGCATTCCTTGGTTGTAGATGCATCTCCATGTGGATGTCATCTCTGTCTCTATACCTCTTCTCCTTTTTTTCATGAGGACACCAGTCATACAGGATTAGGAATGACCTCATGTTAACTTAACTGACAACATCTTCAAACACCTATTTCCAAACATGGTCACATTCATAGGTATAGAAGAGGTTAGGACTTCAATATATCTGGGTTTTTTTTGGTTTTTTGTTTTGTTTTGTTTTGTTTTGAGGGAGGGGACACAATTCAATCAAACAGCAAATTCTGTAATATGCTCTAACAATACGGCAAAATGTTAGCAATGATTAAATCTAGCTGATGGATGTCTAAGTTCCTATAACCATCTTCGGCATTCTTCATAATAAAGAGCTACAAGGACAATGAGTGCTTATTTAAAATGGTGTATGTTAAGGGGCCTTTTAACATGCAGCATCTGTGGGAGTCTGTCTAGCTACTGTAATGAGTCTCTGCTCTTCCCTTCAGAGCTCAAGAAACTGGAGCAGGCTCAGGGAAGGAGCACATAAAAGGCAAAGTACAGACACCCAGACTGTCACAGCTCTTCAGTCTGCTGGTCAGACCCTGGCAGTAGGTGGGATGGGAGAATTCTACACTGAGCATTAGATCTTCAGGGCAATAACTGGGAAGAGTGCAGGACAGGTCAACAGAGGCCAAGGTTCACATTTGGCCACAGTCTCTTCCCATGGAAGGTCCAGCTGGAGACAGATGACTAACTATACTCGACACCAAAGTTGGTCTCATGTGCCCCAGCTGGTGGGACAGACTTTCCCCTGGAGATGTCCCCACTGATACGGGTTTAATTCTGTTTCCGAAAAAGATATGTTGACTGCTAGCCCCTATAGCTATGAAATAGAGTCTATTTCATATGGAAATAAGGTCTTTGCAGATGTAATTAATTAATATGAGGTCATACTGCAGTAGAAAAAAAAACTCAAAAAACTCTGACTCATAGGAACCCCCGTTGGGATTCTGAGGTGGTAAATCTTTATAGAAATAAATTACCCCATCTTCCTTCAGTGGAGTGGCTGGTGGGTTTGAACCACCAATCTTCTGGCTAATGGTCAAATGCCTTAGGCACTATCAGAGCTTCTTATACTGAAGTAGGGCAGGCCCTAATTCAATGACTGGTGTTCTTATAAAAGTAGAGGAGACACAGAGATAGAAAGAGAAGATGGCCACGTGAAGATAGAGACAGAGACCAGTGTGCAGCCACAAGCCAAGGAATGCTTGGGACTACAAGAAGCAGGAAGAGACAAGGAAGGAAGGCTCTCTTCTAGAGGCTTTGGAAGGAGCACGGACCTACTGATGCTCGGAATTCAGACTTCCAGCTTCCAGAACCACGCGAAAATGAATTTCTGTCATCTTAAGCCATCCAAGTGTGTGGTGCTTTGTGAAGGCAGCCATAGCAAACTAATATACCCATTCTTTCACAGCTTTACCACCAACGGGTACCTGGGCATGGGCAGGATGAGGGAAGGAGTATCTGGCATATTAGAAATGCCCTCTCCTGACTACCTCTCACCACAAAATACACACACACATCCTTACAGTAAGGGAACAGCCATTCCTTTAATAAAATAAACCTGATACCTATCCACAGTAGGCCCCGGAGAAAAATTGTCTGGAAGGACCTTGGAATATCAAGGCCATGCTAGGCGGCATTTATTCATTGCCAGTGTCACCATCCTTAAAAATGGGACCCTGCTGTAGTGGGTGCACAGGTCTGGCCTTGGGTAACATCAAATCACAGAGTAAGAAAGTTCTTCCTTTATTCAATTCTTTTATCTGATTCTGACAGGAATAGATAGGGCTGCCAGATTTCACAAATGAAAATAGAGTCATGTACTGAAGAAGAAGACACAGAGAGGTACATGGAAGGTACAAACAACAAAGATGAACCTTTTTGCATGTACAAAAAAAAAAGTACAGCCATGCATTTAAATTAAAATTCCAGATAAACAATGAATACATTTTAATGTAAGTAAGTAGGTCTGAAACAGTAATTCAGGCATAATTAGTCATCCTGCATTTCTCTGAAATTTCAATTTAACTAAGCATCCTATATTTTATCTGGCAACTCAAGACAAAAAGAAAGTCTCATGTTGGTGCTGGTAAGGCTTTAAAATTTTAATTTGCAGAAGGGCTCTCTTTTAAACAGGCAATTATGCCTAACAGCTAAGGATGGCAAGAGGAGAACAAATATACAAGACACTTGTAACTTAGTTACAAACATACAAGTAATCAAGAGCACCTGGCCTACCCTGTGGCTACCTCTGAAGGTAGCCACTGTCTCTAGACACTCCTCCAAGAAGCCTTACCCTAATGGCATCCCCTCCCCCACAAGCCCAACCAAAGGTCTGTCACCAACCAGCCTCAGGCTCATCTGGCCATCAACTATGTTTGCAGGGCCCACAGGCACTTTTTACATTAGTTGCCAATATTATAAAAATCAGAAAATTTTATCCTAAAGTTGAGTTTCTAACTTCTCTAGGAAAATAAGAAAGTTAGGCCACAGGAGGCTCCCACTGCCTCCCAGCAGGGGTCCCTGGTCCAATCCAGAGCCACACTCATTCTCTCCTTGGGTCATCGGGCTCCCTCGTTCCTGGACTCTCATGGGCCCTGAGTTTCTCCTGTCCACACTAAAGGAGAGAGACCCAGATGAGGGAGCCCCAGGGTCCCCTCCTGTACATCCTGATCTGCTGGGTTAGGACCTGCCTCTTCCATAAACAACAGACACTGGGAATTTTAGTTCCCTTCCTAGGAGAATCTCTGAGTGATGCAAACAGTTAAGTGCTCAACTACTAACCAAAATGCTTGTGGTTCAAACTCATACAGAGGCATCTCGAAAGACAAGCTTAGTGATCTCCTTCCAAAAGGTCATAGCCTTGAAAACCCTGTGGAGCAATTCTACTCTGCATACATGGGGTCACCAGGAGTCAGAACTGACTCAACAACAACTAACAATAATTCAAAGAGGCCACTCCAACCCATGTGGCCTAGCAGGCATCAATATGTCAAACAAAAAAAGAAAACCAAACTCACTGCCATCAAGTTGATTTGACTCATAGCGACCTCTCCTTGGGTTTCTGAGGCAGTATCTCTATAGAAGTGGATTGGCCAATCTTCCTTTCAAGGAGTGATCCAACCCAACAGCCCCCAGTTACATAAGACATGCATTGAGAGCAGGAGGTACATAACTTGGCTACATGCTGTCTTAGATTGGGCTCCCCAGAAGCAGAATAGGGTCAGCAAAGGCCCTAAAGCAGGAACACAGATAAACTGTGGTCAGTGTGGCCACCTACATGTAACAGGGACAAGGTGAGTGGCAGAAGAAAACCATAGATTCCTGAGCACGTGGTTTACTGAGACAGAGCTCTGAAAAGGAAGGGAAAGAAGAATGCTGGACAGGCAGAGGTAGAAGGTGGGTGAAGATGTGATCTAAGCTAGAGTCCAGCATCAGCCTGACCCCACAGGTGATATGCAGTGTGAATGGCACCACAGGATGGTCCCACTCGAAGGCACAGTAGTGCATCGTTAGCCAATGACCAAAGCATCTGAAGGAGCTGACACCTGTTAGACAAGATCAAGCGGGTGGAGAAGGGCACAGGTATCAGCCATCAGCAGTGAACACCTCTGACACCTGGGGGCTGAGTACACCTCCAGGTAAGGGACCTGGCCAGGGCACCAGCAGTCCCTGCAGTCTCTATACAGAGACACACAAGAATCTCCACCCACCCAATTGAAAGTATCAAAACAATTGAGTTCTAGAAACTGTCCAAATGCTTTCTTTAATTTACAATTTAGCCCATGATCACTCCAGGCCCAGGACGCTAAGAAAGTAATTTATTTAAAAAATAGTAATAATGACACATATACACTGTGGATCAAAAACTAAATAATCAAAAGGCAGAGAGAGGAAAGGGAAGAGAGAGTAATATGGAATACCCAACAGGAAATGAGGGCTGCCACTGAGATCTCCCCTTAGTAGAAAGCTTTCTCATTGCCAAGACCAAAAGAGAAATTAGATAGGAGCCCAATGCTCCTTATCTGATAAGAAGTCATCCAGTTCACTAGGAAAAATAAACTTGTTCTTGGCACAAATGTGAGCAGCAATTTCAGCTTCTCATCAGGTTCTTATTTAATATTATTTCCTCAGTGCCAACACACACCAAACACTAGACTGCACGTTTTCAGGGTGTTGTTGTTGTTGTTGTTGTTGTTGTT
>NW_006921870.1:1448517-1478014 GCF_000298275.1 Orycteropus afer afer
GCCTTCAACGAGATGGATTGATACGGTGGCTGCGATGATGGGCTCAGGTATAGCAGGGATTGTGGGGCTGGCGTGGGATCGGGCTGTGTTTCGTTCTGCTGTGCATGGGGTCGCTATGAGACGGAAACGACTCGACGGCACTTAACAACAACATCAATGCAAGGATTAATCCATTTTGCCATCCTACTAGGCTTAAAATGAACCCTCCCAGAGGCAGAAAGACCAAGTGGGGGTGGATCTCACTGCCATCAAGAGAGCTGGAGAGGGGCTTTCCCCTATGCTAGCCTCCAGTCTCTCACCGAACAAAGGATTTCAGTGCCTAAGGCATCCGTCTGCTAACCAGAAGGCTGGTAGTTCAAACCCACCAGCCACTCCTCGGAAGGAAAATGGGGCAATCTACTTCTGTAGTGACACTGCCTCGGAAACCCCAGGAGGGGTCACTATGAGTTAGATTTGATTCGATGGCAGTGAATTTGGTTTGGTATAAAGGGTTTGTGATAGTTGGAGCTGTGTGTCAACTTGGCTGGACCATAATTCTGTGTGGTGTAAGCAATTGTGATGTGGGTTGTTCCAATGACGGGATCAGATGCATATGTTTTGAACAACCAATCCATTGAAAGGGAGTTTCCTTAGGGGTGTGGCCTGCTTCCAGTATATTTATGGACATCCTGGGAAAAGAAACAGTCTTCTGTGGATCGGGATTCTGTTGTGCTGCCTACAACTGTCTGTGAGCGAACAATCCACCATTCAGCCTGAAGATCTTGGATTCGTCATTCGTTGGAGTCAACAGCCGGCATACTGCCTGCCAGCCTCAAGCTCCTCAGCCTCTGTGGCTACAACAGTCAGAAAAAGCCTCCAGCTTGACATTTGATCTTTGGGACTTGCCAGCTTCTATTAAGTGTGTGAGCCATTTTCCTTAAATTTCTCTTTCACTCTATATAAGCTTTACTGGTTTTGCTTTTCTAGAGAACCCAGTCTAACACAGGGTTTTAGGTGGAATAAGGCATTATAATAGGTGGTGATTTCTGGAGAAAAGGCAGAATTATGAAAATCATGTGCAGACACAGGAGATAGCCAAGATAGATTCCACTGCAAAGGCTGTCAGAACAAAGAAAGAACCTGGTATGAAGGCTGCTGGGATGCTGCACATGTGTGATATCTCTGGACCCTGGTTCAAGTCTTGGCAAGGGATTGATTCCTGTTCTTGATTACCTCTGGTGGAATGTCAGTCAAGTTGATTTTTACTGTACATGCTTTGCACCTGGTGAGCTACTTGAAGGACAACTCCAAGTTTTATCAGCATTTTACAATGGTCAAGTTTGTGGAGTCTTTTGAAATGTAATTTCTTACTTTGCCTAAGGGCCTGGCTGACCAGCCAGCAATAAGAATTATGTGGTAGTCTGCACAAAGCTTACATTCCAAGAGTATTGAGTCAGGGGCCTGTTTGACCTGGCTAGCCTTATTCCCTGCCTGTCTCAGTCTGACAAAGACTGGTAGAACCCCTGAGACTATGGCCCTTAGTCACCCTTCAAGCCTGGAATTGAACCCTTCTATGCAGATACCAACTTTCAGCCAAACAACAGAGAGGCCTATCAGGTGAACAACAGTAACACCAGGGAGGTACACACTCCTTAAAACAATCAACCTCATGAGATCAAAAGGGCAGCATATCCCCAGGAATAAGCTCAGAAGGGAGGAAGGGAAGGAAAGGAGGACAAAGGGAAATAGTATATACAGGAAAGAGGAAGGACTAGAGCTATTACATTGTGGGGCCTGCAATCAGTGTCACAAAACAAAATGTGTATGAATTGTTGAACAGAAAACCAATTTGCTCTGTAAACTTTTACCCAAATCAAAATTGAAAAAAAAAAAATAGCCAAAGAAAAAGGCCCGAGTTTGTCTTCTACCTTTAAAGTCACATTTTGCTTTATTTCCTCACAGACAAAACCCTTAATTGTTGATAGCATGATTTGCTAAAAAAAAAACAAAGTCACGATGGTCATGAAGGGAAGGGTCTCAGGAGAGAGGGTCTAGGGAAGGGGCCTGTGGGTGTTTTAATGGGGAGAGGCTTGAGCAAGGGGACAAGCACGCAAGGCTGAAGACACCAACGGGGATGGTGTGATGTCCCCAATGTGGGGCAGAGGGGCTGGATCCAGAATGAAAGGGAGACATCAGCCTCTGAGCAAACCCTGATAGAAAGCACTGGCCAGGCAACAAGGGCCCAAGGAGGGGTTCTGAGGGATGCTGCAGCCCCCACGTTCCTTACACACTCATCAGCCTTTGGGGATTTCCTTCCATGGAGTGAGCTCATGAAAACACTAAGAAAAATAATCCTTCAAGTAGAACAGCCCGGTTTTTTCTCCTCCCTCTCCTTGCCTCACTAAAAAAGAAAAAAAAAAAAAAAAAGTAAATGAATGGAAAAGAAAAAAGTAGTAAAATGAATGTGGGGGGGGAGCTCTTAAACTTCTTAAACTTTGGGTGACAGCTGATCCTTCATCTATAATCACTAATCTTATTACCAATGTAACCAGGTAAAAAAATTACAAAGATTAATGCCCATGACTCATAATCAACCTTTGAGAGAAGAAAATGTTGCTTTTGGCACCAGGAGGGAGCTGGTATTTTCCTTCTCCAAAAGTCACTATGCTAGGAAGAGGAAACATTCCCTGTGTGGGAGCGATGAGAAATAGCCCTGCCCACAGCCAAGAATGAGCTCACCAATTCCCACCTGACACTCTCCACAGCCCCTCCACCCAATCCAGGCTGGGTTGGCCACTGTACCCTTGAGCCCTTCCTCCCCACAGCAGGCATCCTCCCTTCAGCTCACTCACTGTCCTGCCCACTGGGGTCTTATCAGATAACTTCCCACCCCTACTCAAAACCCCAAATGGCTCCCTCTCACTTCTGGTCCCTTTAAAAATCTAGGAAAAGCTATGGTAAAATACTCATGCCCTGCCCCCAAAAAAGCAAAATATGAATAAAGTTCTGTTGTGGGTATGTGCTGGGTTCTGACTATATAGAATATATTCACCCCACCTCCAATAACAGCCCCTGGATTTCCTTGTGGGGTCCACACTAGCCCACTCTCACTACAACTAGCCCACCCCCCTGGCAATCATGCCCAACTCAGGAATGGACACTAGGCCAATCAAGAACCCATAAGAGACAATTCAAGGATTTCTGGATAAAGACATTGAGCCAACACCCTCTTTCTTTCCCACTGTATTAAACATAAGATTTCACATCAAGGGCCCCTGCAGCCATCTTGCCATCAGGTGAAGGCTGTCCAAGGCTAGAGTTGACTCAAAAAAAGAAGATCCAAGAGATGGACAGAGAAACAGGGTCACAGTGAAATTCATTGAGCACATGGTCAAGCCATGCCTGACCTAGCTGAAGAGCTCTGCAATGACATAAACTCATTTTGTTGAAGCTAACTTGACCAGTTTTGTCACTTGCAACCAAGACTCTTAATAAATATATGGACATATACTAGACTGTTGGGTATCATTACAGATTCCATAGAGCTCACTCACAGACCCCAGGTTAAAGACCCCTTAGCCCAAGAAAAAACTAAAAACTCCTTTACTATCTAGCCCTCACCCATCTTTCCTAATCCATCTCTCTGCTGCCTTCCTTGTACCCAATTTCTGATAAACTGGAAAATTCTCTCTGGTTCCCCAACCCTCATCTTTGTTGACATCATTATCTCGATCCATACTGCCCTCCCTCCTCAATCTCTCCACACTCAAATCCCATCACTTTCTTTAAGGTCAAGCCCCAAGGGTGGGAGGAAGGGTGGGTGGATGGGTGGGGTTGGAAGCAGATGAAGGATAGATGGAGATATGACGGAAAGGTGAATTAATGGATGGGTAAATGAATGGCATCACAGATTGAATTGTGTCCCCCAAAAATTTGTATCAACTTAGCTGAGCCATGATTCTCAGTGGGTTAGCAGTTACATAATGATGTAATGCAGCAGATACGTAATGATACCCCATGATATGATCTGATGTGATAAGCCAATTAGGTGTTAAGAGGATTAAGGGTGGGATGCAACACCCTTAGTTCCATCACAGTCCTGGGGAGCTTCACTGGGTATGGCATGAAACACGTTTTATCTTACAACAGACAAAAGAAGAGAGAAAGGAACAGAGGAAGGGGAAAATTACTACCACCAAGGAAGAGGAGCCAGGAGCAAAGCGCATCCTTTGGACCCAGGTACTTGCACTGGAATCCTCCTAGGACCAAAAGACACACAGAGAGAAAGCCTTTCTAAGAGCCAGTGCTCTGAACTCAAACTTCTAGCCTCCTAAGCTATGAGAGAATAAATTTGTTTGTTAAAGCCATTCACTTGTGTTATTTCTGTTACAGCAGTGCTAGATAACTAAGACAAATGGATAGCTGATAGTGGACAGATCATGGAGAGATGATGGTCAGTGAATGGGTAGTAGATGGAGGACAGATGGATGGGAAGGTGAATCAATGGATTGCTCATCTGTCAATTAGTGAACTGGCATGAGGATAAATGTCTGTTGGAGAGGTTGGTAGTGGTACTGTGTTATAAGGGCTGGGTAGGTGGGTTGGATGGATAGATGGATGGAGGATGGTTGGATGGTTAAGATGGGTTGGTAGATGAGTGAATAAGCAGGTACAGCCTATATGACTACAAGACCAGAAGAACTAGATGGTGCCCGGCTACCACTGTCAACCACTCGGAGGGGGATCTATGTAGGAGATCCTGGATAGAGAGGGAGAACAATATGGAACAAAACTCAAAATCATTTAGAAGAAAAAAAAAGGGGGGGGCCAGGTTTGCTGGTTTGATGGAGCCTGGTGGAACCACTGAGACTATGGCCCCTAGCTGCCCTTCAAGTTTGGAATTGAACCCATGCCTGTGGCTTCCAGACAAACAAAAGACAGGCATATGAGTTGGACATTTACCTGAGGTAGATATACTCCTTGGAAAGAACAATCATGGGAGAAAGAAGGGCTGTTTATGCACAGGGAGACAGCTCAAGGGGCAGGAGTGCATGGAGGGATGGACACAGAGAAGAGGTGACTATTGGGAGGAAGTGGGAGAGGAGCTGTTGCATTGTGGTAAATTGTGGTCAATGTCATGAGACAAAGTGTATGTAAACTGCTGTATGGAAAGTGAATTTGCGCTGTAAACTTTCACCCAAATCACAATAAAATGAAATAAAATAAATAAAGTGAGAGCATGTGCAAGGCATGTTGAAGCACGTGTGACTGTGCGTATGAGCACACATGAAGTATAAGTGCATATGAACTATGTGTGTGGTATTATGAATGTGTGTGTGTGTGAGTGCACATGCATGTTCTGGGCCTCCCTCACTTGACAGTTCCCACACCTTCTCCATTGCTCCCACCACTATCTCTAGCCCTATCCAATAGGTCACTGCTCTCAGTGCCCCCTGATAATTCCTTCTCCCATGCTGGCCTCCTCAGTCCTTCAATGACTTCCTTCCAACACTACATCACAGCCCATCCCATTCCTCAAGTCTATTTTTCAAGTCTAACCTCAGTGCAGACAGCCCTCCAATATCGTCCACTCATTGCTCCTACCAGCACCTTAGAAGTATTTTGCTATCGGCCCCTTTAACAGATCTGCCATCCCTCTAACCACATAGTATATTCCTCAGAGGCTAGGTCTGGGACCTTCTTTCCCCACATTTACGAGCTAGATTTTATGCTAACATGCATGTCTGCACATCCATCTGCACAACCAGACCGTAACTCTCTGAGGGCAGAGATTTTGGCTCCTGCTCAATCCTGGCACATGGATGGACACAAAAGGTGTTTTTGTTGGATGTGTGAATGGATGCATGTGTGCATGGCTTGGTGAATGGGTGGTTGAATGTATGAGTAGGTGGACAGATATGTGGATAAGTAGACAGACGATGGGTAGAAAGGTGGGTGAATGGATGAGTAGACAGACGTACGGGTGACTACATGGGTGGGTGGGTGGTGGATAGATGAGTGGGTAGGTAAAGTGATAAATGGGTGGATAGGTGGGTGGATGGGCACAATGGTAAATAAGTGGATGAGTAAATAGACATATGGGTAGATATGCTGGTGGATGTGGATGGAAGGGTAGGTAAGTGGGAGGATGAATGAATGAAAGAATAGGTGGATAGGTAGATGGCTGTATGGGAAGGTGGAGAGTTGTATGGATTGCTAAGTGGACGTATGGGTAGGTGGGTGGTGGATGGGTAGATGGATGGATGGAATGGTAGGTGGATGGATGTGCGAATGGGTGGATGCGTACATGGGTGGGTGGGCAGAGGGAAGTGGATTAATTAATCTCTATGAGCCCAGCATAGGGTTGACACAGAGAATGGGCTAAGCTGTGAATATAACTGTCACAAACAAAAGAGCCTTCAGAGAGGGAGATAAACTTGCCTGAGGTCACCCAGTAAACCACTGGAACAACCATAGGTACCCATATACCCTTTTTCCAAAAGTATTTTCACTCTCATGTCCTCTTTTTAGCCTTACAAAGGTCTGACATTCTAAATTGAGGGTGGGAGTGGGGAGTACAGAGACAGGCAGAAGAAACCAAGAAGCAGAGACACAGAGACTGACAAAGACAAGGACAGACTGCAGTCAGGGATAGAGAAAGCAGGCAAGACTCAGTCAGAGATAGAGAGGTGGAAAGAGACATAAAGCAGCAGAGATTGGAAGCTAAGCAGCAGACAGACAGAACAGAGATGGATACAATGAAGCCAGGCAGATGAAGCTGGCTTGCAGCAGACCAGGGCTGGCTGCTAACAACAGGCATCTGAAAGGAGGCATGAAGCCAGGGAACGGGCGGTCTGGCCCCTGCAGGGAGGGAAGCCGGTTGCAGCAGCTCAGAGGCTTCCTCAGGCCTCAACTGTGCCAGCACCCCATTTATTTACACAGCCCTACAACTGAGGGATTTGTCAGGGCTGCCAGTAGGGCAGCCAGTGTGGAGTAAATGGCCGGGTCTGGCCAAGGATAGGCACAGGTGGAAGGGAGGAGGCCCAGGAGCTGTAGAGAGTCACCAAAGTGGTTCAGCCACCACTGCCAAAGCACAGAGGGGCAGGGAGCAGAAGCAGGCTCTAGACTCCCAGAGACCAGGGTTCTGATTTGAATCCCAGCTTTCCCCTTGGACTGCTGGGCAACTTAGAGCATGAGACCCTCTGAGTAGCAATGCTTTCATCCATAAAACTGATCAAATCCATATAGGCTCTCAGCAATCCTGGGAGGATTCAAAGAGATGATGTAAAAGGTCCCTGCCTGGCAAATAAAATGTTCAATTAAAAAAAAAAAAAATTACCAGCTACTATAACTCTCTCATAACTCCTCAAACCTTCCAGTGCCTTTTCAAAGTCAGTCCCCTACGTCAGGCACATGCCTCGCCCCTTAGCTAACTCCTATTCACCCTTAAAGACCCACTGCAATATCCTCTTTCTGGGAAACCTTTCCTCAGAGTTCACCACCACCTCTCTGTGACTTCTATGCACTCTAGACATGGAATCCCTAGATCTTTAGGTTCAAAGACATAAAAGATGAAAAAAACAAGATGCTTAAAGTAAATCTGCAGAGTTTCTTTGCCCACATTCTCCCAACTTAGGGTAAGTGTGTTGAAGGTCAGGATCCAGCAGCCACCTCACTCTCTCTAATGTGAGTTATTGCCAAATCTAAAAGAGCTGCTATGACTCACATTAGAATGTCCTAACATTCCCTTAGGAATAGGACCACCATGTGAGATAAGGACAGGAAAAGAAATGCACAGGCCAGAGAGACTGTGGGAATCCTTTTCTCCTGGATAAGCACCCAAACTCCCCTCTCCATCCTCAGGCTATGTCCATAGGATGGCCAATGGGAGATTCCCTCCCCCATCCACAGTAACTGATCAGGGACAGTCACATGACCCAACATGGGCCTGTGCGGAAGCTCCTGGAAAACAGGGGCTCCCTTGCCCTAGGGTTGCTGAGCTGAAGGGTGTAGGCCCAGAGCTTCTGGGGCCATCTGGCTACCACGTGGGCAGAGCCTGCCTAAGCATGACACCAAGACAGACGAAGCAGAGCAAGAAATGGAAACATAGTCCTGGGGGCATCTTTAGAGTCCCTGGATACAGACAAAGGAGCCCTGGTTGTACAATGGTTAAACATTCAGCTGCTAACCAAAAGGTGTACAGTTAAAACCCACCCAAGGGGCTCCATGAGAAAGATGTGGCAGTCTGCTTCCATAAAGATTTGCAGCCTTAAAAAGCCTACTAGGCAGTTGTACTCTGCTGTATAGGATTACTATGAGTCAGAATCAACTCAACGGCAGTGGGTTTGGTTTGGGTTGGATACAGCCAGGCCTGAAGCTATACCCCATGTACATTTAGTTACATGACTTTTTCTTTTTTTTTTTTTAAACTTAAGTCATATTTTCTATCATCTGCAACCAAAATTATTTTGTTATTTGTGACAAGAAAAACAACCTTCTAGTCATAGTTGACTTGACCCCAAGAATGTATGAGTTTCTGGAATTACTAAACTTTGTCCCTGCAATAGATAGCTCTTGGGGTAGCAGCCTGGTTCACTCAATCCCCATTCTCAAGAGGCCCCAGAGCCATGTCAACACGATAGTTATATAACCCTACCCCTGGCCACAGATGATTGGCACAGACTAGACATTTTATACAAGCTAGGCCAATCAGAGCTCTTCCCCAGTATTTTAAACTGCAATTACAAGAAAACACTGACCATCTCTAACAGAACAAACTATGTGTTATGAAGACTCCAAGCCAAGGGTGGCCACATTTCCTGCCATGTGGTGGAAGCCATTTAAGATAATCAAACAGGTTCACAGAAAAAAAGCAGAACTGTAAACAAGATGGGGAGTGAGAGAGTTCTGGTGGTACCTAGCTGCAGCTTTCCCCAGTTCTTCTATGATGATGGTGTGGAGCCCTCCAATTCTCCTGAGTGGTCTCAAACAAAGAAGTCAGTGAAAAGAGGCCCCCCTCCCAGCAATGGACAAGGATGACAGGTCCCACTTCCAAAGCCAGAAACAGGGAATCTCTGTGAAGGGCTGAGCCAAGTCATAGGTGGACTACAGTGCTATATGCTGAGCCCCTACCAATCCCCTGAGGTCTGATGCCCAAGAAGGGTCATTCTTCCATCCCAAGAAAGCACACCTGGTCCAGCAAGTCCTCTTGTGGGAGCACCAGAATGGGGAGGAACACTTCAAGCACAGGCAGCTGGGTACTACCAGGTTCTGTCCATCCTCAGTGGTTAAATACATCAGTCTCTTATGAGAGCATGAAGTCAGGCACTCAATTCAAGAGAAAGTGCAGGTTGGATAGAGGCCTAGGGCAAACTTTCTCCCATGCATATCTTGTAGTTAAATGAAGGGGCCATTACTGTGGGTGTTATTGTTACAAGCCATGAGATGAGTATTAATGACCTTTGCTCACCTGGAGTAGCACTTTTTACCATCTACATGGTATTTTCTATCCAAGGAGGCCAAAGTCTTTCTCCATGACCCGGGCTCAGGCCTATCTTGCCAAGCCCCATCAACTTCTCTTCGCACTGGCACCGTGACCCTAAGCCCCAGCCTGTGACAGGTCCATTTGCCAGGTGCTGTTTACTTTGGCACTGACCCCAGGCTTCAGACTCCTCAGACTAAGCCTCTTCCACCCTCCAGGGCCCTGCCACAGCTACATGAAAGTCATATGGCTGGGGGTGTACTGGGCAATGTACTACATGACAGTGGGGATGTACTACATGACAGTAGTGGGCATGTACTACATGACAGTGGGGATCACCTACTATCTGGGAACCAAGAACTTCATCTAGGAAAAACCATCCCTGCTTGAGTAGGTGAGAGCATCCCTTCATAGCCTGACTCAGAGCATGAAAAATCCCAAGGAGAGCCTAGAAAGCAAGAAAAGATCCCCAGAAGATGCCAGGTGTACAATGACCCAGCCAGAGGGCCTTAGAAGTAGAGCCAGAGAACATGTCCATACAGTACTATGATGCCTCTAATATCTCTCTGACACTTCCTTTTTAACAAAGAGAGAGCAGGACTCAGACTCAAGTCTCTGGCAGGGAACAGAAGGTACACAGAATTTCAAAGTACTGCTTTGTTTTTTGTTATACTTATTTTTATGGATATTTCTGATTTAAGAAGAGTGATTCTGATTTCTACCTACAGTTGCAATAAAGGGTCTCCTTTTAAAATAAGTCTAAGTAAAATAGGCAAAGAATTTAAGGAAAATATTAAGTATAATACAAAGGGCAGGAAAATCCAAAAAAGCAAACCCACTGCTGTCAAGTGGATTCCAACTCATGGTGACCCTATAGTATGGAGCAGAACTTCCCTTTCAGGTTTCCAAGGCTATATAATCCTTACAGAAGCAGACTGCCACTTCTTTCTCCTGTGCAGCAGCTGGTTCAAACTGCTGACCTTCTGGTTAGCAGCTGAGCACTTTAACCACTGCACTACCAGGACCCTACAGGTAGGAGGATATGATCATATGCTAATCAGTATTTCATCAGGAAAGCAACACCCAGCGGGATCTTCCCCAAGAAAAAGCTGAAGGGCTCCCTCTGGGGACAATCTCCGTTAGCCCATCAGACTTAAGCCACCAGGAGTGCTGGGAGGCCCCTTGACAAATAAGGTGAAGTTAATTTGCTTCCCAGCGACATTTAGGGGAACAAACAAGGAACAGAGTTGTGTAAGAAACCACAATGATATGTGTGTATGATATAGTATGGGGTGAGTGTGTGATTTGGTGGGGTGGGTAGCATAGAGGGAGTGGATAGGTCTATGTATGGTGTGGGAAGTAGGGAGTTATGCATGTGCGTGCCTACAGGGTATGTGTGTGTGATGTGAGTGTGTGTAGATGTGCAGGATATGTATGTGTATGGTATGGGAGATGAGGTGGGGTGGTAAAGTGTGCATGCGAGGTATATGGTGTGTATGTGTGGTCTGGGTATGTGCACATGCAGGGTATGTATGTGGTGTGGGGCATGAGGTGGGATGGGGGCTATGTACATGTAGTGTGTGCTGTGGGAGGTAAGGAGGTGTGTGTGCCTGCATGTGTGGTATAGTGGTATGTGTGCATGCAGGGTGTGTGTGCGTGTGGTGGATGAGGTAGGGGGGCTGTATACATGCAGTGTTGTTTGTGTGTGTGTATGATGTGGTATGTGTGTGTGTCGTGTGAGGTAGGGAGGTATGTGTAGCATGGTAGATGAGATGGGTTGGGAGTTGTATACATGCAATGTGTGTGTGGGGGGGTGTTGTGTGTATGATGTGATATGTATGTGGTGTGAGAGGTAGAGAGGTGTGTGCGTGCATGCAGCATTGTGTGTATGTGTGGTGTGTGCGTGGTGTGGATGGGTGTGTACATAGGGTGTGCTTGTGTGGTGTAGGGGATGAAGTAGTGTAGGGGTTGTGTACATACAGTGTTGAGGGAAGTGGGGGGAGGGGGTTGGTATGTGGGTAGTGTGGGTTGGGTGTGTATGTATGTGTGGTGTGCCTGTGTTTGTGCATGTGTCTAGGGTCATCAAAGATCCAACTGTGGTCATGCCATGCAGGGGTCAGTATGTCATGTCTCAAGACCCCGGCCCCTGGTATGGACCTGCTCCTCTGGGGTCCATGGTCACCTCCTCACTGATCCTAACCTCACCCTCTCCCATCCACCCCCAAGGGGCTGCACTCTCCTACTCAAAACCCACACCTGGCTCCCACTGCCCAGAAGGCTATTACCCAGACTGAAGGTTCCAGACCCAGGGAGGTATTTTCAGGGGTCCAGAGAGCTCTGTACTATAATTTTATTTTAATGTTGGCTTTCATTTTGAGGAGGCTCTAAGAAGAACAGAACTTTTGGGGTTGCCTGAAGGCTCATTTGGTGACCAGCGACTGGGCAGGGAAGTTAAGGGCTGGGATGTGGATTTGTGTCTGGGAGCCCACTAGCACCAAGAAGCCTCATCCTTTGGTGTCAGGCTAAGGAGAAAAGAGCTCAAGGAGGCTTACCAAAAACAAGTGTGCCCACCCTCGAGAGAACAATCATGGGAGAAGGAAGGGCTGCTTATGCACAGGGAGACAGCTCAGGGGGCAGGAGAGTATGGAGGGATGGACCTTGGGAGGTGGTAACTATGGGGAGGAAGTGGGAGGGGAGCTGTTGCATTGTGGTAAACTGTGGTCAATGACATGAGACAAAGTATATGTGAACTGCTGTATGGAGAGTGAATTTGCTCTGTAAATCTTCATCCAAATCACAATTTAAAAAAAAAAAAGTATAAAATAAAATAAAATAAAAAATGTAAAAAAAAAAAAAAAAAGTGTGCCCCCACCATAGGCTAAGGGCTGCCCTGAGGCAATATGGCTTCGGAATGATCAGAACAGAAAAAAGTAAAAGAGGTGGATCATATGCTCAAAATACCCAGATGTTGTTGTTGTTGTTAGGTGCCGTCAAGTCGTCTCCAACTCATAGCGACCCTATGCACAGTGGAACGAAACACCGCCTGGTTCTGTGCCAGCTTCACAACCCTTGCTTTGCTTGAGCCCATCGCCGCAGCCACTGTGCCAATCCATCTCATTGAAGGCCTCCCCCTCTTGCAACAACCATCCATTTACCAAGCATGACATCCTTCTCCAGGGAATGGTCCCTTCTGATAACGTGACCAAAGTATGTGAGACGAAGTCTGGCCATTCTCACTTCCAAGGAGCATTCCAGCTGCACTTCCTCCAGGACAGATTTGTTAGTTCTTTTAGCAGTCCATGGTACTTTCAGCATTTTTCACCAACACCACAACTCAAAAGCATCAACTCTTCTTCAGTCTTTCTTATTCATTGCCCAGCTCTCACATGCATACGAGATGATTGAAAATACCATGGTTTGTCAGGGGCACCTTAGTCCTCAAGGAGACATCTTTGCTCTCCAGCACCTGAAAGAGGTCCTTTGCAGCCAATTTGCCTAGTGCTATATGTCGTAGTACCTAAGGCACTTGACTGCTAACCAGAAAGCTGACGGTTCAAACCCACCAGCCACTCCTCAGAAGGAAGGTTGGGCAATCTATTTCCATAGTGATGCGGCCTAGAAAACCCAAGGAGGGGTCGCTATGAGTCGGGTCCGACTCAACAGCACATGACAACAACAACAACATACGCTGTCTGATGTCCTGACTACTGCTTCTATTGGCATCAATTGTAGAACCAAGCAATGTGAAGTCTTTGACAACCTGAATCTTTTCTCCATTTATCGTGATGGATTTTCTCCATTTATTGGTCCAGTTATGAGGATTTTTGTTTTCCTTATATTGAGATGTAATCCATACTGCAGACTGTATTCTTCAATCTTCATCAGTAAATGCTTCAAGTCATCCTCACTTTCAGCAAGCAAAGTTGTATCGTCAGTGTATCGCAGGTTGTTAATTATTCTTCCTCCTATCCTGATGCCACGTTAACAAGTAGTAAGTAAATACCCAGATAACATGTTCTAAGTAAGCAGCAACAACTTGTCAATAACTGTGCCTTCAGTCTTCACAATAACCCTACACAGGGGATCCTATCATCAGTCTCACTTCACAGGGGCAGAGTTGAGGCTGCCAACAAAAAGTGCTTTTCCAGGGTCACAGGATTAGCAAGGTGAGCAGGACTCAGGCCCAGGCAGGCACATCGACCCACATACCTACTGGGCCCCTGACCCCATAATCTCCCACATCAGCATTCCAGGTCATTCCTGGCCACCCAATGCCAGCAGAGCCAGAAGGACTGTCTCCAATTCAAAGATGACAAAACTGAAGCCCAAAGAGAGGAAATGGCCTGGGCTGCCCAGGTCTGCCTGAAGGCCAAGGCTTCCCAGGGGCTACAGCAGATGGTTGTCTCACTCATGGGGCAAGTGAGAGTCAATGTCTGCCACATCCCTCTCAGCCAGGCCAAGGCTCTCACTGTCTTGTGGCTTAGCCCTGGGGTAGGCACCCTACTTCCTCACTAGAATCACATTGTGGGTGGGGATGCACTGGCCATCCCTAAACAAACCCTCTTCAGAAAAGCTGGCTCCCCACACTTAAGGAAGGAAGTAACCTTTCCTCCAAATAGCAATTTCTTTGAAACAATCTCCATATCTGAGAAGAGGTATTTTTACAACATTTACAATTCCAACAATGGGGAGGACAATGGTGCAGTGTGACATATACGCTGACCTGGGAGGGCCCAGGAAAGGATCAGCTCTAAGGAAGTGTGCTGAGACTGGGGTGGGTATGCCTATGTGACCATGATAACGAGTGTGTGTTTTGCTGGACCAGGGCTCTGAGCCACACAGACATGCATCCCACCTCAGTTCTTCTTCCTTACTCACTGTGGAACCTCAAACCTGGGACACACCCTCTGGGCCTCAGTTTCATCATCTGCAAAATGGTCACCATGCACAGTCCATTGCCTTGTATCCCAGCCTGCAGCCCTGTCCCCTATAGACTACCCCACAAGCCTGGACTGCCAGAGGGGTCTAGTCTGACCATGCCCCTCCACTTGTCAGAAGTAATTCAAGGCCTCCATGACCTACCTGTCTTCAGATAATGATTTGAGGTCCTCTGTACTTGGGGCACAAGCCAACACCCCAATTTCATCTCCCACCTCTCCCCTCCCTGTATCTCCCTTCAAGTCACAATGCCAGTACCACCTTCTCCAGGAAGTCTTCCCTGACTACTCCCCAGGCACAGATGAAACCCCCTCTGTACCCCCAAAAGCCTCTGTGCTCTTCTCTGTGATGCCTGGCCAAAGTATTCTGGAACTGTCTATGTAGTCACCTTTGGGGCCCACGAGATGGCAGTGGGAGAGACCATGTATTCTTCTTCTCTGTACTCAGCACAAGGCTAGTTATACCAGAGGCTACCGAGTGAGAACCCAAGTCCTTGGTGGTATGTCTCTGGCTCCAATGTGCAGGGTGCCCCTGTCTGGGAATCCTCAATACCAGCAATCTCCACCCTGGCTGCTCTCTGCCAGGACAGGGTTCCTAACTCTACTGAGTGAGGCCACCTCAGCAGCCAAATATCTACTACTTTCTCTGACCCTTACAACACGGCTACAGACCCAGCCCTGTGGCCCCTAAATCAGCCCTTACCAGGGTGCAGGATCAGCCCATCAGCTCCAGTCTATCAGGAGGGATCCAGATGCCCACTGCAGTACCAGTCAGAGGGGCACTGGAAGGCAGAGGTACCTGCTGCCCAGACCATGACCTCCAAGGGCCATGTGAGCACCCCCACCAAGCCGGAACTTTTGGCATCACCCTTACTCCTCTCTTTCTGTCTCAATTCATGCCCAGTCCATCAAGAAATTCTGGCAGCTCCACCTTCAAAATAAGTCCAGAAAAACTTCTTACCTTCAGCACTGCCACCAATCTGATCAAACCCCACATCCCTCACTGGAACAGCTGCAGCAAGGATGCCTGCTGTCACCTTCCAATCTGGGTTAACCTTTTAAAAACTAAATCAGACCTTGCTCCTTCCCAAATCAGAGCCCTCCAGTACTCACCACAACCAGAATGAAATGGAAAACCTCCCAAGGCCCCTGGCCCACCTACCTCACAGCACATCCTCTTACCTCCCAGGAGTCCTGCCCTTTCAGTCATTTTGGTCCTATGTACCTACTGTGCCCACTGCCTGGACATCCCCTCCTCCAGCTATGCCCAGGGCTGAGTCCCTATCTTCACCTCCCCACAGAGGCTTTCTCTGACCTCTACTCAAAATAGCCCATCACCAAGCCCTGCCCTCAGACCCAACTTTGCCTGTCCTTCCTCACAGGCATGGCCAACCCCAGACATTAAACTAGACATTTGTTTCCTGTCATCTGTCCTACAAGGGGCTGGGGCTCCATAAGGGTGGAGAATGTTGCCTTAGTCATTTTTTTATCCCCAACACTTACAACAGTGTCCAGCACACAGCAGGTACAAAATAAATATCTTTTGAATGAAAGAGTGAGTAACCATATTTTCTCCTTCCAACAACCCTGAGAGACAGAGATTATGATACTTATTTTACAGATGAAGAAACTGAGGCTCAGAGAGGTGAAGCCATTGGCCCCAAGGGAGCACTGCAAGTCTGTGAATATCAGAGGTAGGATTTGAACCTTGAACCTTGTTATATTTCAAAGGTTGTTGTTGTTGTTGTTGTTGTTTGCCGTCGAGTCGGCCCCGACTCATAGCGACCCCTCCTTGGGTTTCCGAGGCAGTATCACTACGGAAGTAGGATTGCCCAACCTTCCTTCTGAGGAGTGGCTGGTGGGCTTGAACCGCCAGCCTTCTGGTGAGCAGTCAAGTGCCTTAGGCACTATGCTACCAGAGCTCCTATTTCAGAACTTTCAATTATACCTGGCTGCTCCATGCTCTGGCCACTCTGGGGTCTGGAGAGGCAGACTAGGGAACAGACTTAGAATAAAATGTTAAATATAAGACAGTGGACCGCTAAACCCCATGCTGTCCACCAGAAAGCTCCAGCAATTAAAACATCAGGAGGAAACACACCTAAAGGATAAGAAAAAAAAAAAAGGGTAAGAGGTTAAGTAAAAGTAGGAGGGTTAAAGGTGAGCTTTTTCTTACACCACTTGCTAAATTTTGCACAAAGGGACTTTGTTGCCATATAATTTTAATCACAGTGAAAACTTTCTTCCATGGAGAAGTCAGTCTCTTGACAACAAAGTCAGCAAAGCAGGAAAATTTAAAAACCACCTTAAACCGAACTCACTGCCATCAAGTAAGTTCCCACTCATAGCAACTTCCACTGGGTTTCCAAGGCTTTACGGAAGCAGATTGCTTCACCTTCCTTCTGTGGAGCAGCTAGTGGATTTGAACCACCAACTTTCTGGTTAGCAACCAAATACCTTAACTACTACAACACCAGAGGTCCTTAAAAGCCACCTTCTTGTTATGTTGTTAGGTGCCACAGAGTTGATTCCAACTCAAAGCGCCACTATGTACAACAGAACAAAACACTGCCCCATCCTGCACCATCTTACACACTTTAAATTAAAATTCACAAGTGAACATTCACCTATCGTTTTAATTTAATGTTAGGAATAGATAATGCAGTGACATGGTTCAAATACCTGAATACATAAAAAGGCATTCGGTGGGCAGTCTCACCCTTGTTTCTCTCCTGACCCAACTCTCTCCTCAGGTAACCACTGAAACTAGCTCCAGGGGCTTTGTCTCTGCACATACATGGAAACAAATTCATATTCTTACCTTCCTTATTTTACACAAGAGTTAGCATACCATACACATCTTTCAGAACCTTCTTTTCTTCTGTTAAGAAATTGAAGATCTTTCCACAGAGAACATCCTTGTGTTTTTACAGCTACATAATATTCCATAGTAAGAAGCATCATAACCTATTTAACACATATATCCCAGATCCAAAATGTCTGTCAACAGACCTGTCTCTCACTCACCGGCACCCAAGTCAATATGCAACCTGTCACCAGGCACAGTGCCTAACTATGGTACAATGGATCACTTTTATATGGCCTTTCTCACCATGGTCTTATAACTCCCACCAAATGACAGTATGACTATGAAAATGAGGTGCTTGTGGCCCACCAAGGGAAATGGATAGCTTGCTAATAATGCAAATAATGTGCATAGCTAAAAACCTTTGTAACACTTGCCCAAGCAGCACAGAGGCCAGGGCCAAGGAGTGAGAGCCAGAGAGACGCCTAGCAGCATGGCTCAGAAGAGACTGTCCTGACCGAAGATCTGTATTCCTGAGTCATTTCTGAGCTTGAATTGTGACCTGTTAATTCCTAAAACATCCCATAAGCATGAGTATGGTCTGTGAGTTCTGTGTGCCCATGGCTATGAATTATCGAACACAGCAGAGAAGCAGGAAGTACCATGGGACAGACAGCTGGTATGAGATTTGGTAAAACGATTAGAGGGTGGAGGTATATCTGACCTCCACCTCACAGCAATCAGCCTTGGGCTGCTGATGCTGATAATGATTCTCCTCCCCCCTTGTGAAGTTAAATGAGTAGGTCTGACACCACCCCCACGCACCAATTTTACAATGGCACAGAGCTGGTTCTAATGAACAGTTATCAGGGAACTCTGCACTTCTGCCAACATCCTCATAGTAGACACACAAAGACTTTTGATCTTACAGCTAACAAGAGTCTCTGAATGTGGAAACCAGACCCTATTGCTCACCACTTTCAATAGCTCTCAAATTCCCTTGCATTACTTAGCCCGCCAGCTCTGCTAGCCACTTCTTCCTCCATCTCCCCTATCTCACTAGCTCTAGTTTCCTCCCTTTCTGCCCCTGATACATGCCCAGCTTCAGGCCCTTTGCACTAGCTGTCCCCTCTGCCCTAGCATTCTTCCTCACCACTTCCAGGCTCAGCTCAGAAGAGGCCCTCTCAAAGAGGTCCTCCCTGCCCACTCTGGACATCACTACCAGCTGGCTGTACCCTCTTTACAACACCTACACCAGTCTCCAAGTCTTAACTATCTGTGGCTTGACCCACCCCACCTCATCCATCCAACAACACAGAGCTAGAACACACTGTCTACACGCATTAAAAAAAAAAAAAACAACTCACTGCCATCAAGTTGATTTTGACTCACAGTGACCCCTCCTTGGGTTTCTGAGGCAGTATCTCTACGGAAGCAGTGTGCCCAAGCTTCCTTCTGAGGAGTGACTGGTGGTTTTGAACCACCAGCCTCCTGGTTAGCAGTCCAATGCCTTAGGCACTACACCACCAGAATTCCCGTCTATATGCATAGAGCCTGGAATCCTATCCCAGGATGGAGCTGCAGCCCAGGAAAAAACCATCAGCTATCAGCTAGGGTAGGCATCTTGGAGCTCAGAAAGCCAGAGTTGTAGACTATATCCAACCACTTCCTAGAAACTATATCCCAGAGCCCCCACTCCTCCTCCCCACTTCAGGAACACTAGCACTGGAAGACCACTGGAAAATATCCATTTTACAGATGGGAAGACTGAGGGCTAGGGGCACAAACCAGGCAGCAGTGGGGCCAGACTCCCACCCTAGGCTCTCGTCCCACTTTGCACAGCCAGGCACACATCTTCTTCCTCAGCAGGAAAAAAAAATCAAAAGCAACGAAGTGCCCTCTCCAGGAGGTACGAGGAAGAGACCATGGGCTGCCCACCATCCCCAAGTCTATCATCTTCATTCACCATTCAACAAAGTTCCAGGAAGCTTCACATCATGTGGGTGTTAAACTTCCATGAATTCAGCTACACACATGGCAAACAAGAGGCTTAGAACAATGCAGCCATTGCCCCATCTATGATATCCACTGAGTGTCCCCCAGCAAGCATGAGCCAGGAGGGAGAACCTGCTGTACCCATCTGACTCAGTTCCCGAGTCCTTCCTTGTATATGTATCTCATCACTTGCCAAGGCTAACTAGGTATTTAGGCAAAAATGTTCACATTCCACAGCCTCTAAAATGCAAAGCAAACCTTGACTAGACATAGGGAGACAAGTGCTGAGGGCTCAGCAAGAAAAGCCACAGTCTTTGTTCTGATGGCCTGTGGTCACAGTAAATGTGGCCATCAAGATCAAGCAAGAACCAGGGCCACGTTTCACATCCATTAAAAGGCTCTTCAATAGTCACTCAGGCCGTGTGAAATCTTCACCTAGGGCCCTGAATTCTGATCCACCCTAATCCCTAAGGAGAACACAGGTTTGCTTACAGCAGTCATTGATTAAATACCCATTGGTAGCGTTGTGTGCCTAAGGCATTTGTGATGGTTATGTCTGTGTGTCAACTTGGCTGGGCCTGGTTGAGTGGCTGGGCAGCTGGTGGTAGTATTCCCCATGATGAGACTGGCAATCAACTCCATGGTGGGATCTACCACAAGCAGCTGAGTAGCTGCCTTTGGGATGTGACCTGCTTCCTATATATAAGGAGAAGCCTTGGGAATGGTCTCTAGCCTATGGCACGCTTGGACCCTACATGTAGCTGTGTCGTTGCTCAGCAGCCTGCTATATGCTCTGCCAACCTTGGGACTTAAAATGGACTTAAGTTAATGGCCTGCCAAGTGGTTTGGTAACCTTGGGACTGTGCCTTTTTGCTTGTCAACCTTGGGACTTCTCAGCCTCAGCAGCCAGCAGCTGTCTGAGTGAAGAAATGCCTCTAGCTCCAGTGGGCCGGGAGCAGAAGGCAGGGATGGACCCCAAGGTGAAGGGGCTTTCACCCAGCCCCTAGAGCCTGGGACTTTGAACTTGGACTTAAAGCCCCCAAATTGTAAGAATAAACTCCTGTTCGTTAAGGCCATCCCATTTGTGGTATGTTTCCTGTCAGAGCGGCACTAGGTAACCAGAACAGCATTTGACTGCTAACCAGAAGGCTGGCAGTTCAAACCCACTAGCCACTCCTTGGAAGGAAGACTGGCTAATCTACTTCTGTAGAAATACGCATTAGAAACCCAAGGAGGGGGTCACTATGAGTCGGATTCAACTCAAAGGCAGTGAATTTGGCTTTTTTTTCATTTGGTGTGCCCCACAAGGAGCTCTGGTGGTGCAGTATTTAAGGCACTTGGCTGCTAACCCAAAGGTCAGTGGTTCAAACTCACTAGCCACTCTGCTGAAGAAAGATGAGGCAGCTGCTTCCATAAAGATTTACAGCCTTGGAAACCCAATGGGGGTTACTGTGAGTTGGAACTGACTTGATGGCAATGGGTTTAGTTTGGTTTTTGTGTGCCCCACAGGGACCTGGCTCAGGGAACTCTCCCAGGTAAATGAGACCAAGTTCTTGCCACCTCATTCACAGATAGGTGAAAGAGTTTGGGCTTTAGAATCAGGAAAATCCTGGTTCAAAAACCATTTGTTGCTGTGAGGCCCTGGACAAACCTTCCCCCTTTATAAGCCTCAGTTTTCCCATCTGTCAAGTAAGGAAAGAATGCACCCTTGCAGGTTGTTGAGAAGGCCTGGGAAGAAAATGGATGGACAAGATCTGGCTCTGAGAAAGGTTGTGCCCTCTGTGAGTCTCACCTTCTTCCCACAGATCTCCTGGCCACCCCCCCACACACACACAGCCCAGCAGGAAAGTGTCCACTGCCATCACAAAGATGCCCTGAGGGCCAAGTCCCTGGACACACAACCTAATGTACCTATGACTAAAGCCTTGAGCGAGTATAAAGCTGGCACATGGTTTCCTCACCCGTGGGTGGTGGAACTAGCCTGGGCTCACCTTTGGGATGGTCAATGCAGCAAAAACAATTCACCCTATACAGCAAGCACAGCAAACTCAGAGGCTTACAGAGACTTCTTCTTGTTGTTATGTGCCATTGAGTCGGACCTGACTCTTAGCGACCCCTCCTTGGGTTTCCGAGGCGGTATCACTACAGAAGTAGATTGTTCAACCTTCCTTCCGAGGAGTGGCACGTGGGTTTGAACTGCCAGCCTTCTGGTTAGCAGTCAAGTACCTTAGGCACTGTGCTATCAGAGTTCCCCGTACAGAGGCTAGGCAAAATGAAATGGGCAGGTGCCTCCTCCACAAGGGCAAGAGAAAGGCTGCACTTGGGAAATGTGGACCTCAAGTTGCCAGACCTTGCGATTTTTCAATAGAAGGCGGAAATCCGGACTTTTATGTGAAACCTGCCAATTTGTAAATTCTGGCAGCTAATTACATTTTTAAAAATAATAATAACAGGGCACGAGCCAAACAAAACATGCAGGGCCAGCCATAGGCAGGCTGGTAGGTCTATGCCTTCAGAATAAGATTCTTTTGACTTCACCCCCTCTGGGTGCAGGATGGCAGAGTGGGAAATCTAGGCCTGGCCCAGGCCTGAGAGGCCTCTTTCCTCCAAGTAGGGGGGATCTGCCCCCATTTTGCATACGGACAAAATAAGGCTCAGAGCCCCAAATGTTTGGCCACAAACACACATCTGCATCCCCTCTGAGCCAGGCCCATGTGGACATGTCCCCAGCCACCACTTCAATCATTTGAGGCTGGCTCTAGGAGACTAGAGGCAGGCCTTCTTCTTTAAAGGCTCTGGGTGATGACAATTTAAACCACCCATTTTTTTCTTTTCCTGGCCTGTTACAGCAATACCTGCTGGCTCTGACCAGCTTTGGACCTGATGGAGTGGCCATCACGAAGCTGAGATGGGGTGAGACCTGGTGATAGCAAAGAAAGTGCAGTGGGCACCTCTGCTTGAAAAAGCAATGTGCAGGTGGGGGAAAGGATAGCAGGGGAAAGAAAGAGTGGGAGACCTTCAGGGGTCAGGCCTATGCCTGAAGCCTCAGGCCCCTGCATGCACTCTCCACAGCCTTCCAGGCCCCACTATAAGGAAACCACAGCCAAGAGCAACAGCCCCTCCCCACCCAGCACCACGTGCAGAACTGTGCCCACCCATGGGGATGGAGGGGTCCTGGGGAGCTTGTGACTATGAGGCTGTATTTATTGATGTATGTGACTCTGTATGCAAGACTCACGGTGTGTGGGGCTTTGCCTCCAGGCATGTAGGACACATGCGTGGCACACATGATGGAGACACACGTATGTTAGGCATGCATGTGTGTTAGAGAGAGCACACGTGTTTAACAGAGATCCAACTGATAAACATGCATGTCTGAGGCACCCGTTTGCAAAACTTGTGTGCACAAGACAGAAGAGCGTGAGGGGCATAAGTGTGAGGTGGACTGGGGTGGGACTGTGTGACTGAGGGAGTGGGAAGCCAGGGATGGCTCAAAGTGTGCAGGAACTTCTGCAGGCTGCAGGGAGTGAGTGCGTGCGCAGCAGTGAGTGTGACCGGGGAGGGGGTGTAAATGGAGGAGGTGAAGGCAGGGGCGATGCCAGGCCTGAAGGGGCAGGCCTCAGGACTGCGGGGTGGCCGGACCCTGCATGGGGAGGGAGCAGAGGGACGCCACAGAAGCCAGCGGTGGGGAACTGGGACCCAAAGCGAGACCCCGGGCACCCCGACTGCGCGGGCCTCAGTGCCCGAATCTGTACAGCGGGGGCCCGGCATACCACGCTCGGGCGCCATCCCTGCGCCTGGGAACGGCAAGAACGAGCCAAGCACGTCGGTCTGTGGAACCGTCGGTGCGTCGGGGCGCCCCGAGCCGTGTGAGGCGAAGGGCGGCCTGGTGAGGCGCGAGGTTGGCCGCAGCAGGAGGAGACCCCGGACGAATCGCGCGAACTCACCACGGTGCTGTCCACACGTCGGTCCGTCTGTCCGCCAGCCGTCGGTGCGTGCGAGCGCCCGTGCGCCCCAAGTTGTGCACGGCGCGGGGCGGGGCGGAGGCGCGCGGGGCGGGGCGGTAGGAGGCCCTCAGCCCCCCCTACCCTGGCCCGCCCTGGGGCGGGGTCTTGGCCGGGGCTGGCAGGGGGCCGGGAGCAGCGCGAGTGGTTCTGTGGGCGGAACTGCAGTTCCGCGCACAGAATCGCAAACCGAGACGCAGGGACGGCATCGGAGAGGCATCCTAGCGCGTGCGCTGCGGAGCCCCGAGCATCCCCAGGCTTCCCTACACCCCTTTTCCCCCACCCAGTCTAAACCCAGAGTTGTGGACTAAGCAGCCCGTCCCACTGGCTGAGGGGCTTTGGCCTGGCCACCTCAGGCAGTCTAAGCCTCCGTGGCCCCAGATGGAAGATGAGCCCAGCGACTCTGGGGACGTCATGGGTGCCTGAGGGGCCGAGTGGAATGACCAGCTTCTTCAGCCCACTTTACACCTTGCCTTGGGAGCTCCCAGACTTCATCGATCTGCAGGCCCCTGAGCCCCCAACTTTGGGCCAGTCCTGATTTGTCCTTTTCCCGGTCCAACTCTGCTGCTGGTGCCCTCTGTGTGAACTCAACAAAGGCCCTTGAACTCATCGAGCTCGGCTTCCTCACCTTTTGAGCACGTAACCCCAGGGAATGGCTATTGCTGGGACCATATGGGGAGACCAATATGAAGCTCCCAGAACCTGGCAGTGAGCACTCTACTTTGGCTCTGTCCCCGTATGCCCACCTCCCCACATCTCCACTGACCCCTTTGGGCAAACTTGGAGCTTTAGCCCGGTAGAAGCCCTTCTCTAGGACAGGCAGTTGGCCAGAGCTGCCTCCCAGTCCTTTCTGTAGGCCAAGGCTCAAAACTCCACCACAAAAACCCATGTAAGCCAATTCCAGGCTCTGCCAAATTACTGAAGATATTGTGGCACCAAAGCAGCTCCAGGTAGAAGGGGACTGGCTCAGATCTCACTGGACCCAGTGGACCTGAGGTCTGCTACAGAGACCTCAAGTCACCCCCCTAGCACCATGTGGTCCAACTTGGGGTCCCAAAGGCCAGTGGACTCCAGGGATTCTCTCTTCCTATCTCTGCCTATCTGTCTCTCTTTACCTCTTCATTTGTTCCTCTCTTTTGTCCTCTCTATCTCTATCTCTGTGACACAACAGCTCTCTGTATCTCTTGGCATCTCATTCAGATGTCCCACATATGTCTCTCTCTCTCTTTCTCTCTCTCAGGTGTCTCTCATGTCTTCCCCCACCCTGTCTCTCTGTGTCATCATCTCTGTTTTGATGTTATTCTATCTCTGTCTTGTCCTCATGGACTCTGCAACTACCTCTAACTCCATCTCTTAGTGTTGGGGTCTCTTTCAGTCCTAGGGCAACATTCTCCAGGACCCAGAGCTCAGAACCACCTACCATCCCTGCCCAGTGAAACAATGTGTGATGCTTCACATCTAGGCGGCAGCCTAGAGTGTTCTCTGCCCCTATCCTAGGGATTCCCTGCATCCTGGAGGGAAGTGAGGCAGCTAAAGCAAAGGCACAGAGAAGGGAAGTGACCTGTCAGGAACACACAGCAGGGAGGTGGTAAGGCCAGGAGAACCCCAACTGCTCAAACAGGGGCTTACCACAGAAAAGCCAGGAGGAGATGTAGGGCACAGTGCCAGAATGAAGAGCCTCGGCCCAGCTTACCCTGGCTTTCTCTAATCCTGGGCAGGTCCCTTCCCCTCTGCTCCAGAGTCTTTGCACCTGCTGTTCCCTCTGCCTGGAACACTCTTTTCCTAGATCATCCCATGGCTGGCTCCTTCTTGCTTTGACATACCAGCTGAAATGTCACCACCCCAGAGAAGCCTTCCTTGACACCCTCGCAAAAATAGCAACCGACCCCCCAGTCATTTTCTGACCTGTTATTTTCCTGCATTTTCTTCAAATACTTGCCACCAGCTGACTTTTTATTACTCATTTATAAATTAATATAAGTAGGATAGCCTGATGGTTAAGAACTCACCACACATCCTCTGTGTCACCTTGATTTCCTCAAATATAAAATGGGCATAATGACATGGGGGCTAATCTCATGGGGTTGTTGGAAAGGTTAAATGAATATAAATATTATAGTACTTTGAACAGGGCCTGGCAAAGGTGAATATGACGAGTGGGTTAGTGATAGAACCCATCCTCTGTCAGAGAAGAAGTTGGCCTGGGGTAGTGGAAAGCACTGCAACCCTGGGCAACTCATTGCCTCTCTGGTGAGAATCCTTTCTGGGGCAGATCCCCAGTCTTGGAACTGAGAGACAGTAAGCCAAGAGTTGGCTTCTCTCTGCAGCCCATGGAGGAGCTGAGTGCTGGCCAACCTTTCAGAGATAAAGTGGAGACACTTCCTCATCCTCTGTTACCTGAGCTGGAGATGCTGCCAAGACAGCCATCACTTCGGGAGCTTAGCCAGGGCTATTATCACAGACAGAGTGCACATCACCCACCAGGAATTTGGGGCCCAGGGCCTGGCCAAGGTGAAACTGAAAGAAGTTTCAGGCTGATAAGACCCAGCCACAACGGACAGACCAGGCGAAGATACTGTTTGCATCAGAAGCAATCTCACCCACCTCCTGGGCACCAGGCACTAGGGCTCATCTGCCCACCTTGACAGCCCACATGGCAGTGTGCTGGGTGTGGGCCCTCACCAGACAGCCTTGGGGAGGCCACTGCCCCTCTCTAAGCCTCAGTACTGACATCTGAAAAACAAGAGTAACAGTAATAAGGCCATTACCACAACAATGGCATAGGGCTCAGAAGCACTGACTCTGGACCCAAACAGCCTTAATTTAAATCCATATCCTGTCTCCCTGCCTTTCCATAGGTGCTATCACCTCTCTGGCTTCAGTGACCCAATCTGTAAAATAGTTCTGCTTCATAGGATTGTTTTGAAGTTAAGATGCTTAGATGCTTACCAGTGTCTGGCACATGTCTGGCACATGGTAAACCAAAAAAAAAAAAAAGTTGCCATTGAGTCAATGTGTGTGTCAGAGTAAAACTCAGCACCATAGGGTTTTTGTGGCTGTGATCATCAGGTCTGTCTTCCAAGGCATCTCTGGGTGGATTCCAACCACCAGCCTTTTGGTTAACAGCCTTGCACTTAACCATTTGCACCACCCAGGGACTGCCACATGGTAAGCCCTGCATTAGATGTTTGTTATTTTTATTATTATTAATTGCAAACAACCTAAACCAACTTGAGCTTTTTGGAGGAAAAATAGGATTTATGATTACGTTATCTCTGGGAACCAAGCTTAGAGCCAGCAGCAGGGCCAATATCTCCCTGCACACTTGGGTACAGACAGCATGGGGTCTCTTCCTGCTTGAAGCATGGACCAGGACTCCCCACCCATCTATGCCACTGCCTCTGCTGGCTAAGGGGGCTTCCCATCCTCCAAGAGTGGGTCTACACTGGGCCTGGTTTGTCACATCCTGTCTCCCAGTCACAATCTGCTGCAGCCATACCCGCTGGTGAGCAAAGTCTCCTGTCTGTCCCCAGCTGTAAAGGAAATCGGGAAAGTGAGTGTCACGCCTCACCAAGACCCTGAGGGAGTGAATGCCACAGATCTAGGAGAGAGATTCAAGGTGATGGGCAGTGACTTTCAGACAGACTCTTGCCTAAACCAGGGAGTGGCACTACCTACTACCTGTGTAAACCAGGGCAGCCCTGCCCCAGCCCTGAGCTTTAGAACAACACTTCTCAAACTTGGCAGCTTATAAAACTCACCTGGAGAATTTTTTTCAAATACCAATGTCTAGACTCCACTCCAGAATAATCATATCTGAATCTCCAGAGGTGGAGCCAGGCATTGATATATTTTTTAAAATCCCAGTCTGTTATTAGGTGCTGCCAAGTTTGAAAAACATGCTTAGAGGGCCTCACTCTGGCCACCTTCTTCCAGCTGCATCCTTCCCCGAGGGATAAGGAGTCTGTGAGATATGCCCACCTAGAGCCCATGATACCTCCCCATCCTCTATACCACATGCCAGTACCCGGAATTCACTGCTCCAATGGCCCTGGGCTGTGTAAGCCTCTTCCCTTTTTAGTCTTCCCAAGAGTGAGCCACACCCTCAGTCTCCAGACCCCTGGGCTTGAGGGGTGGCAGAAGGGGGAGCTTGGACATATGGGCACATAGTTAATCCTTGGGGCCAAGTTCAGGCTGCTCATTCAAGGCCCTCTCTAGTCTGAACCCTGCCCACTTCTCCAGCCCCTTCACTTCACCATGGCCCTGGCCCTACTTCTCAGCTTCCTACCTTTCAACAAAATGAAAAGCTAATTCATTATTACGTATCAGGCACTTTCCCACCTCCCTGCTCTTCCCATTCCACATGAATGCAATTCCACCCACCCAGGTCCTCTCTTTTGCTATTCATCTAAGAAACAGAATGATAGAAATGTTAGCTGGTGCAGTGCAGTGAATTGTTTTTATATGGTCTTTCTGGTCATGGTCTTGTTACTCTCACCAACTGACTGGCTGGGACTATGCAAATGAGATGTGTAAAACTCTTTCAGGTGTTTCACAGTTTACTGTGCAAATAAGGTGAGTATGGTCTACCAAGGGGATTGATCAGTTTTACCATCATGCTAGGCTTAGAAGAAATAGTCCCACAGAATTGAAAGGGACCACACTACCATCAAGAGGAAGAGTCTGGTGTGTAATGCATCCTTTGGACCTAGAGTCCCTGCGCTGAGAAGCTCTTAGATCCAGAAGAAAGAGTAAATGCTGAAGATGTCTAGAGACAGAGATGGTGAGCCTGCCAGTGCACTGAGCAAGAGCTGAGCACCTTCAGGCAGGAGGCTTGGCAGAGGAGCTAAAAGAGCTGTAACACTTGTACAGGACAAGAGAGGCTCGAGTGTGCCCTATGCAGGGGTTGCATGCCTCCCCCAATCCCCACCAGGAGGTGGAAGTTCAAATAGTGTGGTGGCAAGAGAGCCTCACAGGTGGGAACTGGAAGCAGTGGCTTAGAAGGGCCCAGCAGCAGAGGCTCAGGAGATCCTGTGCCAGGGTCTTTATCTGGTAGTGAAGCCCAGCAGCACAGCAGTAGTCTCAGGACCCACGTAGGGCACCTGAGTAGTGTGGTGTTAGATGCATGCAGTGGTGATGTGAACACAGCATCTAACCTGAACCACAGCACACCTGCCCAGTGACATAGGAATGGACATGGATAATTTAGGGAAGAGGAAATGTTCTGACTTGGAAGATCGGTTATTGTTTACTGTTTGTTTTCTGTAAATAATAATAATGCATTTCACTTTGCCAATACCATGTGTCTCATGTATCCAGTTTGATCACAGATGAACATAGCACCCATAAAATGGTTGATGTCAATGAGTATATGTGTCTCACTCCTAATAGTCTAATGACTACCTGGAAATTTGAGGCACAGCCTATCTGCATGTGCAATGCAGATAGACAGACATGCATATGTAGCTGGACATACAGTTGCCTGGTAAAGACTCATTCCCAGGCTTCCTTGCATCTAGGTAGGACTAGAAAGTTTGGTACCACTGGATGGGAGCAAAAGTAATGTGGGTAATATCTGGCTCATGCCATTCCCCTTTCCCCTTCCTGCTGGCTGAAATGAGGGCTTTGTGGTAGAATTGAACCTATACAACAAGAGAGAAGGTATGTTTTGATAGAGGGAACCCCAATAATTGTGAAGCCACAATCTTCATAGGAAAGAGAAACAGCCTTCTTAAGACAGATATTATCCATGAGTCTTTTAGGACCTCTGTGTTATATAGCAGCCTAACCTATACCTAACTGATAACTATCCTTCCCACTTCCATATTAACTCAAATCCTCCTGCTAAGAAATCATAGGCACACTGTGCCCCAGTCTTCCACACGAGCTCGTGGTTTGAAGCTATCCAGGAAGATCCACGCAGTCTTTATCTGTGGTTTTTGTCTATCTATTCTGCCCCTTTAATCTCCTTGCAGAACCTCTTTTCTCCATCCTGTTGTTCAGAAGGAGCTGACCCTCCACTCTTGGGTATGCACCTGACCAGTCTTGGCCCACTAAAGTGTTGCATCCACAGTGATTAGCTTAGGGAAGGGCACATGGCTCAAGTAAGGGAGACTCTTTAAGGTAGTTTGTGTTTGGATTGAAGTCCCTGGATGGACCAAATGGTTTATGCTCATGTACTAAACAAAGTATTGAAAGAAACAGCCTGCTGATCTGCTTCAATAAAGATTACAGCCAAGAAAACTTTATGGAGTAAGTATGTAGATATATATATATATAGATATATATATATATA
>NW_006921870.1:1478114-1480025 GCF_000298275.1 Orycteropus afer afer
AAGTAGGACCTTCTGTTGCCCAGTTTCCTTAGTTGCTAGTTTGGTCATATGAGTAAGACACCCCCTCCACCAAAAAAAAAAAAAAAAACAAAAAAACCCTCACTGCCATTGAGTTGGTTTGACTCATAGGAACCCCTTCTTGGGTTTCCAAGGCGGTATCTCTATGGGAGTAGATTGCCTAATCTTCTTTCCAAGGAGTGGCTGGTGGAATTGAATTGTCAGCCATCTGCTTAGCAGTTAAATGTGTTAGGCACTACCAGAGCTCCCATGTAGGTATATATGTCCATTAAAAAAAAATCATCAAACTAATTTGTTCTTTGAGTCTTTGGTTTCCTTCTTTCTCTTTTGCTCTGAATGACTAGAGGCCATTAGTTGTACCTTAGATAGCCAATCACCAGCTTTTAAAACCCCAGACACAACTCCCCAAACTAAGATGTGGAACATAACTTTATGAACTGTAGTATGCTAACTGACTGAGATATCCCACAAGACTATGGTCCTAATCCTTCAAACCCAGAAATCCAACCCCAGGAGGTGTTTGGTTATATCTAAAAAGTATACATAACTGTGCCAAATTGGCTCAAAAAATAATGAATATCATCCGTAAGTACTGTGTTCCTTTAAAAAAAAATCACCTATATGAGACCAAATAGTCAACAATTACTATAAAACAAAGAAGAGAATGTAAGGGGGCAGGGAAGCTAGATTAATGGAAATAGAACAACCAGAACAGAAATAATTAGAAGGTTCATGCATTATGAAGAATGTTACCAATGTCACTGAACAATATGTGTAGAAATTGTTGAATGGTAACATAAACTGCTATGTGAACTTTCACCAAAAACACTATAAAATATTATTTTAAAAAACCAAAATCCTATGGAACAGTTCTACTTTATAGTATATGGAGTTGCTGTGACTTGGACTCTACTCAATGGCAATGGAGAATAGCAAGGCTGGAAAGAGAGAGAAAAAAAAGCTTTCAGATGATATAATGTTTATGCACCTGATTATAGCTCATCCTGAAGCCATCCTACCCCTAGATTTTTCAGTTATGTGTACCAGTACATTCCCTTTGGAGCTTGAGCCATTTTGAGTTGGGGTTTTATTACCTGCACCCAAGAATCTTTTTTTTTTAATGCATTTTATTGAAATATAATTTATATACAGTGAGATACACAAAACTAAAGTGACATGGGTCAATGTGTGTTTTGTTTTGTTTTGTTTTTTGCAGTGTTCCCTCCCTTCCACTCCCACTCCTGGCAACCAACAAAGAAAGTTTCCCTCCATATATAAATCTTTCCTTGACCCTCCACAACAATAAACTAATACTATATTTGTCCTTCTGTGATTGGCTTCTTTTACACAGCATACTGTCCTCTAAGTTCATCCATATTATGCAATGTTTTGCAGACTCTACATTATTTTAGTGCTGCATTGCATTCCATTATGTGTATGTACTACAGTTTGGTCATCCACTCTTCTGCTGATGAGCACATAGGTTGTTTCCATCTTTTTGCTACTGCAAATAGTGGTGTGATGAACATGAGTGTGCACATATCTATTCCTATCCTGGCTCTCACATCTCTAGTATATATACCTAGTAATGGGATTACTGGGTGAAATGGTATCTCCAATTCTAGCTTTCTAAGGAATCGCCATATTGCTTTCCACAGTGGTTGTATCCCTTCAGAGTACCACCAGCAGTGTATGGGAGTCCCATTCTCTCCACATCCCCGCCACAATTTATTATTTATTACAGTCTCATTGAACCTTGCCATCAGTGCTGGGATGAGATGGTATCTCATTTTTGTTTTGATTTACAAAACAAAATTAGGACAATGATTGATGAGCATCTGATGGCCAATGATTGTGAGCATCTCTTCATGTATTAGCTGGCCACCTGAATAT
>NW_006921870.1:1480960-1481505 GCF_000298275.1 Orycteropus afer afer
GAATTCCAATTACACATAAGTTATTCCTTTTGATGGTATCCCACCTGAACCTTAGGCTTTCTTCATTTTGTTTGGATTTTTTTTTTTTTTCTGATTTATACCTTTCCAAAGATGTATTAAGGTATTTGCCTTCAATCTCCCTAATTCTGTCTTCCTTTGATTCAATTCTGCTCCTTTGCATTCAATGTCTTATCTATTTCTGAAAATTCAGTATTAATCTTCTGGATTTCTGTGTGTAGATTTTGTATCATCTCTGATTTTTCATTTATTTTGTCATTTTGTTCTCATATTGTCTTTCGAAATTGTTCTAGGGTGTTGTCTGTGTTTTCCTTGATCTGTCTCTCAATTCATTGAAGATACCTAAATATAATTCTTCTGAATTCCTTATCAGAGAGTTCCAATGCTATGTCTTCCTCTGGGATGTGTTTTGAGTCTGTATCCTGGTCCCTTGTTTATCTTGCTTTATCTTGCTTCTTTGGGTGGACTGTGATGCTCTGTTGTCTTGGAGGCATTGTGATGTTTTTGTTTTTATATTTGATTGGTGA
>NW_006921870.1:1482024-1489761 GCF_000298275.1 Orycteropus afer afer
CTCACTGTTTTCATTCAGGTTTTTCCACTAGTTGGTGCCTAATCCACTTCTGTATAGTTCCTTTCAAAGCTCAGGGCTCCAGGATTATCTTCTGTATCTCTGTCAATTGGTTTTTCTTTTCTTTGTTGAAGAGGGTCTGTGTCACTTGTCTGCCTATTCCTCCATCTTACCGGACATCTCCTGCACCCAAGAATCTTGACTAATGTGATTTATTTCATTGAGGCAGCATTGCCTACCAAGTCTGGCACCTGGTTCTTCCAGGCCCCCTTTGTGCACTGAAGTTAGCCACTGGGGTTAGTTTTTAATGCTGTTAGTTTTAATACTGTCTCCAAGGTTGTTTTGCCTTTAATAAAGGGGCAAAAATTGAAATAATAATAATAATAAACCTCATATTTTTTAACCACATACATATGTCAAACATTTTCATAGGTACCATGGATTAATTCACTTAATCCTCAAAACAATCCTAGGGGTGCTGGATATTATTGCCACCATTTTACAAACTAGGAAACTGAGTCTCACTGGCCTAGCTAGGAACCCATCCCAGAGTAGTCGGATTCTGGATTCTGCACACTTTTCCCTGCAAGGTAACCTTTTGGCAAAGAGATCAGAAGGGCTGAAAGCATGGAATAGGGTGTGTGGAGGAAGGAAGGGAGAATCATTAAACTTTTTCTTCCACTCTGGGGTTTCTCTACACTTTTCCAATCTATCTGCTTGTTCCAGGAAAGCTGCCTGGTCTAATACCTCCCATCTGGGGAATGGTCAGCCCCCATATCCCATGGCTCGGCTCACTTGTGACTCACCCCACCTAGCCCTCAGCCTGGTGTGATGAAATTTCTGGCACTTCTTAGAAGCTCTGGTCACCCTGGAGAAGACTTGGCCCAGCCTTGGTGTTCAGACCAGCTTTCCTGGAAGGGCAAAATGAGGGGGGCACAGGCACCAATCTCAAAGGCTGAGACCACCCTAGTGTGCTGAGAAACTAGACTGAGGGGCTTCAGTGCCTTTCCCCTACTAGAGAAGCCCAAAGAAGGAAGGAATTTTCCTAAAACCACACAGTAGAGCAGTGAAAGGGGCTACTAGGTCAGCAAAGACAACTCAGGGGTAGGAGACCTGTTCCAGCAAGTCCCTCTGAGCCTCTGTTTCCCCATCTGTGAAATGGGAGAGTCTGGTTCTGATTTTAACAAAATAATTTAAAAATACATATAACAAAACATTCAACACCAGCAAATCTACCCTGTCAAGAGAAACTCTTCCAGCTGTCTTTGTTCTCTATACATACATATGTATGGTACAAATGATTAATGCTCTTGACTGCTAACCAAAAGGTTGAAGGCTCAAGTCTACCCACTGGTGACTCAGAAGAAAAGATTGGCGATCTACTTCCAAAAAATCAGCCATTGAAAACCCTATAGTGCACATTTTTCTCTGACACACACAGGGTCACCATGAATCAGAGTTAACCTGATTGCAATTGGTTTTGTTTATTAGCACAAATTCTAATGATCATCTTTTATGCTTTTTTTTCCTATGTGATATATTATGGCCATATTTCCACATCCATAAATACATATCTACATAATCATTGCCAACAGCTACACAGTATTCCACTGTCTACTATAACCACTGTTTATTTATCTCTCTGTTGATTGTTTCTAAGTTTTCTTATTTTGAAAAATTATTTGAAGAATACTTTTGAATCTATATTTGTGAGTCTTTGTCCATCTTCAAGTGTTGCAAGGTTAAAGGGCATAAATATTTTTAAATTTTTTTGATATACATACATTGCAAAAAGTCCTTCCTGAAAGTTGTGCAATTTTCCTACCACCAATAATATATGAGAGAGCTGAGTTCTCACATATTCACTTTCATGGGCAGTCTTATGGATTGAATTGTGTCCCTCAAATATGTATTGTACATCCTAACCTCTTTGCTTATGGTTATAATCCTATTGGGAATGGATTGTCTTTGCTGTGTTCATGAAATAAGGTTAGTGTAGGATATGTCTTGAGTCAATCTCTTTTGAGATATAAGAGAAATTAAATAAGCAAGTGAGTGAGTGGAGATGGGAGAAAGATAAATGAGAAGCCACATGAAGATTGCCCAGGAGTAGAAGCTCAGAAGAAACAAGGACCTTCTTCCTCCAGAGCTGACAGAAAAAGAAAGCCTTCCCCTAGAACCAGCACCCTGAATTCAGAATTCTAGCCTCCTAAACTGTGAGAAAATAAATATGTTTGTTAATGCCACCCACTTGTGGTATTTCTGTCATAGCAGCACTAGATAACTAAGACAGAATTTGGTACTGGAAGAGTGAGGTGCTGCTCTAACAGATACCTAAAATGTAGAAGCAGTTTCTGGAATTGGGTAAAGCGCAGAGGCTGGAAAAGGTAATGGTCATAATAGTAAAAGCCTAAGGAGCTCTAGTGGTCTAGTGGTTAAAGCATTTGGCTGCTAACCAAAAGGTGTGGAACCACCAGCATCTCCACAGAAGAAAGAAGAGGCAGTCTGCTTCCATAAAGATTTACAGCCTTGAAAACAATGGAGGTTGCTATGGGTTAGAATCTACTAGATGGCAGTGAGTTTGGTTTTGTAACACTAAAAGCTTAGATTGCTGTGAAGAGACTGTTGATAGAATTATGGATGCCAAAGACAATTCTTGTGAGGGCTCAGAAGGAAGTAAGGAGAGCTATATAGAAAGTCTCATTGTCTTACATTCACATGCAGCACCAGCAACAGACTGTTGCTAGAGATGTAGATGTTAAATGTGCTTCTGATGAGGCTTTAAAAAAAAGTAATAGACATGTGATTGGACAATGGAAAAAAGGCAATGTTTTTTATGCAGTGGCAAAGAACTTGTCTGAATTATGTTCAAATGTTTGATGGAAGGTAGAACTTGTAAGTGATAAACTTGCATATCTGGCTGATGAGATTTCTAAGTAAGATCTTAAAGGTACATGGTTTCTCCTTGACACAGTAAAATATGAAAGGAAAGAGATGGACTTAAAAATTAACTGTGCAAAGTGAAAACGTAACTTAAAGATTTGTAAAATTCTGTTGTGCAAGCAGAAAACACATGTCCTAGAATGCTCACAATGAATGGGGCTACACAATCTTTTGTTAAAGAGATTAAGCCTGTTACTGATTAATCTAACCAAGTTCACAGCAGAAAACTTAGACTGAAGGGGATAGGGAAAGAACAAAAGGAAAGAACACTGTCTGCCTCTTGGATTTCTACTATCAGGAAATAGGTCAAAGGAGCACATCTATCCCTGTAACAGAAGAATCAGGGTTTTCTTGGTTTCAAAATATGGGGCCACAGTCTCCTAGACCTATAAGGATAGGGCCATAGCCTCCTAGGCTTCAAAGAGTCAAGTCTTTACCATCTCAGTTCCAGAGTACAGGGCTTCCATTAAGTTGTGCCAAAGGGGTGGGGCCACTGTGCAAAGCTGAGGAGGCAGGGCCACAGTACTCAAGGGGCAGAAGGGTAGGGCCTCTCAGGCCAAGATCATAGTGTTACCACTTAGATAGATTAGGAGAATGGGGCTGCCTAAAACCAAGGACACGGAGTTGCCATCCCAGAGGGCTCAGAAGGCAGAGCTGAAGCCCAAGGCCAGGGGGCTTCCATTCAGAATCCAAAGGGTGCAGCCAACACACAGAGTCTGGAAGGCCGGTCATTGCCCAGATGGTCGCAGAGAATATTTTCAAGCCTTGAGGGGAAAAAAAAAAAAAAAACACTCCCATAGAGTCCCATTGGGTTTCCAAGGCTGTAAATCTTTACGGCAGTAGATTGCTTCATCTTCCTCCCACAGAGCAGTTTTGAACCACTTACATTAGTGTCTAAGGCACTTGACTGCTAACCAGAAGGCTGGTGGTTCAAACCCACCAGCCACTCCTTGGAAGGAAGGTGGGGCAATCACTACTTCCATAGTGATACTGCCTCGGCAACCCAAGGAGGGGTTGCTATGAGTTGGGTCCGACTCGATGGCACATAACAACAACAACAAACAAGCAAGTGAGTGAGTGGAGATGGGGGAAAGATAGATGTCAAGCCATATGAAGTTTGCCCAACAGCAGAACCTCAAAAGAGACAAGGCCCTTCCTCCAGAGCTGACAGAGAGAAAGTCTTCCTCTAGAGCTGGCACCCTGAATTTTTATTTCTAGCCTCCTAAACAGTGAGAAAGGAGCTCTGGTGGTATAGTGCCTAAGGCATTTGACCACTAACCAGAAGGTTGGCAGTTCAAACCCACCAGCCACTCCATGGAAGGAAGACTGGGCAATCTACTTCCAAACTGCCTCGGAAACCCAACGAGGGTTGCTATGAGTCAGAGTTGAGTTTTGGTTGTTTTTTTTTTTTTGTTTTTAACTGTGAGAAAATAAATTTTTGTTTGTTAAAGCTACCCACTCATGAAATTTATGTTATAGCAGCACTAGATAACTAAGACAGGCAGTAATGACCTTATGAGTTTTCTCTCAATTTGTTAGGTGAAACTGGTACCTCATGATGGTGATGGTTGTACAACATTGTGAATGTAATTTATTTTTTTAAATACATTTTATTGAAATATAATTTATGTACAGTGAAATAAAGAAAGTTACAGTGACATGGGTTCACTTTAGTTTTGTTTATTTCACTGTACATAAATTATATTTCAATAAAATGTATTTTTAAAAAAATAAAGTGACATGGCTCAATGCATTTTTTGTTTGTTTGTTTTTATTTGTAGTGTTTCCTCCCCTCCCCTCCCACCCTTTGTAACCAACAAAGAAAGTTTCCTTCCATAAATAAACCTTTCCTTGACTTTTTACAATAATGAACTATATTTGGCCTTCCGTGATTGAATTGTTTCACTCAGCATAATGTCCTCCAAGTTCATCCATGTTATTCGGTGTTTTTGCAGATTCTACATTGTTCTTTAGTGTCACATAGTATTCCGTTGTACCATAGTTTGGTTATCCATTCTTCTGTTGATGGGCACCTAGGTTGTTTTCATCTTTTGGCTATTGTAAATAGTGCTGTGGTGAACATAAGTGTGCATATATCTGTTCTTATCCTAGCTCTCACTTGTGCGGCATACATACCTAGATCAAATGGTATTTCTAATTCCAACTTTTTAAGGAATTGTCACACTGCTTTCCACAGAGGTTGTATCATTTTACAGTCCAAACAGCAGTGTAGGAGAGTCCCAAACTCTCTACATCCTCACCTGCATTTGTTATTTTCTGTCTGGTTGAACTTTGCTACTAGTGCTGAAGCAAGATGGTATTTCATTGTTGTTTTCATTTGCATCTCTCTAATGGCTAATGATTGTGAATATTTCTTCATGTGTTTGTTGGCTGCCTGAATATCCTCTTTGGTGAAGTGTCTATTCAGGTCTCCTGCTCATTTTTTAATTAGATCATTTGTCTTTTTGTTATTGAAGTGTTGGAGTTTTCTACAAATTTTAGAGGTAAGTCCCTTGTCAGATATGTCATTGCCAAACATTTTTTCCCAATCTGTAGTTTCTCTTCTGACTCTTTTGGAGAAGTCTTTGGAAGTATATAAAAATTTAATTTTTAGAAAGTCCCAATCATCTGGTTTCTCTTCAGCTGTTTGCGCATTTTGAGTTATGCTTGATAGTCTATTTATGTCTTACATTTTGCTTGCTAGTTGCTATGTGCCGTCGAGTCAGACCCGACTCATAGCAACCCCTCCTTAGGTTTCCGAGGCAGTATCACTATGGAAGTAGATTGCCTCATCTTCCCTCCAAGGAGTGGCTGGTGGATTTGAACCACCAGTCTTCTGGTTAGCAGTCAGGTGCCTTAGGCACTATGCTACCAAAGCTCCTACACTGGGGCCCCTAAATTTGCCCCTAGTTTTTACTTGAGGAACTCTATAGTTTTGGGTTTCACATTTAAGTCTTTGATCCATCTGGAGTTCGTTTTTGTGTATGGTGTGAGGTACAAATCTTGTTTCATTTTTCTGCAGATGGATCTCCAGTTGAGCCAGCACCATTTATTAAACAAACATTCTCTTCCCCAGTTAACAGATTTTGGCCCTTTGTCAAAGATCAGCTGACTATAGGTCAATGGATCTATTTCTGGGTTCTCAATTCTATTCCATTGGTCTATGTATCTGTCATTAAACCAATACCAAGCAGTTTTGACTACTGTGGTTGTATAGTAGGTTTTGAGATCCGACAGTGTGAGACCTCCTACTTGGTTCTTCTTCTTGAATAGTGCTTTGCTTATCTGAGGTCTCTTTCCTTTCCATATAAAATTAGTGAGTGGTTTTTCCATATCCTTAAAGAATGCTGATGGGATCTGGATTGATATTGCATTGAATGTGTAGATTGCCTTGGGTAGAATTGACATTTTCACAATGTGCAATCTTCCTATCCATGAGCATGGTATGTTCTTCCATTTATGTAGATCTCTTATGGTTTCTTGGAGTAGTGTTTTATAGGTTTCTTTGTACAGGTCTTTTGTGTCCCCAGTGAGATTTATTCCCAAGTTTTGTTTTGTTGTATTGATTTCCTTACTTCTTTTTCAGTCATCTACTTGCTGGTATAGAGGAAGCCAACTGATTTTTGTATGTTGATCTTGTATCCCTTCACTGTGCTGAATCTCTCAATTAGTTCCAGTACTTTTTTTGCTGAGTCTCTTGGGTTTTCTACTTATAGGCTCATATTATCATCAAATAAGGATAGTTTTACTTCTTCCTTATTGTGATAGTTGGAGCTGTGTGTCAACTTGGCTGGACCACAATTCTGTGTGGTTTAAGCAGTTGTAATGTGGATCATTCCCATGATGGGATCAAATGTATATGTTTTGAGCAGCCAATCCATTGAAAGGGAGTTTCCCTAGGAGTGTGGCCTGCTTCCAATGTATTTATGGACATCCTGGGAAAACAAGACACTGTTCTGTGGATCGGGATCCTGTTGTGCTGCCTGTAACTGTCTGTGAGCAAACAACTCTCCATTCGGTCTGGAGATTTTGGATTCATCATTCATTGGAGTCAACAGCCAGTATACTGCCTTCCAACCTTGAGCTAGTCAGCCCCTGCAGCTGCGTCAGTCGGGAAAAGCCTCCAGCTTGCCGTTTGATCTAAGAACTTGGGACTTACCAGATTCTATAAGTGTGTGGGCCATTTTCCTAGAATAAATTTCTCTTTCTCTATATGTATAAATAAACTTTACTGGTTTTGCTTCTCCAGCCTAATACATTTGATACCAGGAGTGGTTCTAGAGAGACAAAATCATAAGGATGGGCTTCCTAAATTACTTCTCACCGATTCTGTTTTGGTTCTCCAATTTGATTAATCATAAAGGCACTGGTGACTCTACTTCCATTAGTAAAGAAGGTCTTGCTAATCCATGGTGTAAGGTGGCAACATTAATATGCAAAATAGCACCACCAATAGATCAAGTACTTTTGAGAAGTGAAGCTTTGGCTGATCACATATTTGATACTTTTCTGCAATTTTGTCAGCGTGAGCAGTATAAGGAACCTGGTTGTTTGGTCCTACTTATGCTAGACAACATGATGAAAGAGTTAGATGAGTTCAGGGCTGCTGAGTCACAGCTCCTGTGCTGCTAAAACACCTCAATGTTTCCAGTTGTGCTCTGAAAGAAAGCTTCTTTCTTCTAGCAACAGAGCTGATAATGTTGTTGTTGTTGTTAAGTGCCGTCGAGTCGTTTCCGACTCATAGCGACCCCATGCACAGCAGAACGAAACACTGCCCGATCCCGCACCAGCCCCACA
>NW_006921870.1:1490146-1498482 GCF_000298275.1 Orycteropus afer afer
AGGTTGGGCAATCCTACTTCTGTAGTGATACTGCCTCGGAAACCCAAGGAGGGGTCGCTATGAGTCGGGGCTGACTCGACGGCACATAACAACAACAAAAACAAACTGTAAGGGTGGCTGAATTACAACACCAATAGAATTGCCAACCCAGAATGGTGTCTAAAGTTAAAGTGAGGGCACTGATTGGGCAAAAATGGGATCCTGAAACCTAGAATGGGGACATGTAGGCAGATAGTCAGGAAGATGAAGATATGGAGCCTGTAAATTCTGGTGAATACCTCCCATCTGAAGGAATTACTATAAAACCATCACCCCTTCCACCTTAGTTTGATGGGATTAACCCAACTCTTCCTGCTGGGTCCTTGCCTGAGATGGAGGCCATGGAAGACATTGCTGAATGTTCTCAGGAACTTTCCCAACCACCCATTGTTACTGCTAGACCTATAACTAAAGTTGAGTCAAAGTGAGCCTCAAAAGGTGAAATACAAAGTTTGACTGAGGAGTTGCTATGGTACAGTCAAAAAGACCTACTTGATTTTGCTAACATATACAGACAGAAACCTGGAGAATATGTATGGCAATGGCTACTAAGGGTGTAGGATAATGGTGCAAGGAATGTAACATTGGATCAGTCTGAGTTTACTGATTTAGGCCAACTAAGTACAGATTCTTCATTCAATGTTTCAGCTCAAGAGGTTAGAAAAGGATCTAATTGTTTATTTGTTTAGCTTATTGAAGCATGGATTATGCAGTGGCCTACCTTAAGTCAAGTTGAAGTACCAGACTTGCCTTGGTATAATGTAGATGAAGGTATCCAGAGGCTTAGGGAAATTGACATGTTAGAGTGGATTTATCAGATTAGATCCCTAGAGCAAGAAATGGAGAGTCCAGAGGGCATACTTTTCACCAGTATGGACAAGAATAAATTTGTGAAGGGAGCCCCAGCATCCTTGAAGACTGCCATGATTGTTATTTTAAGTAAGCCAGATTTGACAGTGGGAACTGCCCTAATTGAGCTAGGACACTTAACTACAATGGGGCTGATTGGACCCCATGGTCAAAGGGACCAAGTGGCAGCAGTTAATTGTCAAAGACAAGGTGGGCGTGGTTACCATAATGTACAGCAGAGTCAAAACAGAATACTCTGACTCATGTGGTATTATAGCATTGGCTACTTAGGCATGGTGTTCCTAGGAGTGAAATACATGACAAACCCACTAAATATTTACTTCCTCTGTATAGACAGAAGAATTCTGGTTCATGTGAACAGCAGCCTAGATTGAATTGCCAGAATACAGTCATAGCCTCTGAATCAATTCCCATACTTGAATCAGTTTGCAGACCCACAACCCCTTGAATGAATGGGAGGCCAGGTCCCCTTAAGGAAAGACCTCACTACATTGCCAAAAATTTATTTCAATATTTCTCCCAGCCTTCCCCAAAGGGATGTGAGGCCTTTTACAAGACTGAGTGTTCATTGGGGAAAGGGAAATAATCAGACTTTTCAAGGATTACTGGACACTGGCTCTGAACTGACACTAATTCCAGGAGAACCAAAACATCATTATTGCCCACCAGTCAGAGTGGGGGCATATGGAGGTCAAGTCACTGATGGAGTTTTAGCTAAGGTGTGTCTCACAGTGGGTCCAGTGGGTCACCAAACCCATCCTGTGGGTTTTCCCCAGTTCCAGAATGCATAATTGGAATATAAAAACTGAGCAATTGGCAGGATTCCCACATTGGGTCCCTGACATGTGGAGTAAGGCTATTACAGTAGGAAAAGCCAAGTGGAAGCCATTAGAACTTCCCCTACCTACAAAAATAGTGAACCAAAAGCAATACCGCATCCCTGGAGGGGTTTCTCACCATCAAAGACTTGAAGGATGCAAGGGTGGTGATTCCCACCACATCCCCATTTAATCCTTCTATTTGGCCTGTGCAAAAACAAATGGATCTTGACGAATGACAGTAGATTACTGTCAACTTAGTCAGGTGGTGACTCCAATTGCAGCTGCTGTTCCTGATGTGGTTTCATCGCTAGAGCAAATTAGTACATCTCCTGGTATTTGGTATGCAGCTATTCATCTGACCAATGCTTTTTTCTCAATACCAATTTCAAAGGACCATCAGAAGCAGTTTGCCTTCAGCTGGAAAGGCCAACAATATACTTCCACAGTGCTTCCTCAGGGGTATATTACCTCCTCAGCACTATGTCATAATTTAGTCCATGTTGTTGTTGTTGTTGTTTGCCATCGAGTCGGCCCCGACTCATAGCGACCCCTCCTTGGGTTTCCAAGGCAGTATCACTACGGAAGTAGGAATGCCCAACCTTCCTTCCGAGAAGTGGCTGGTGGGTTTGAACCTCCAGCCTTCTGGTTAGCAGTCAAGTGCCTTAGCCACTATGCTACCAGAGCTCCTAATTTAGTCCATAGGGATCTTTATTGCCTTTCCCTTCCACAAGACATCACACTGGTCCATTATATTGATGATATTATGCTGATTGGACCTAGTAAGGAAGAAGTATCAATGACTCTAGACTTATTGGTGAGAAATCTGCATACTAGAGCATGGGAAATTAACCTGACAAAAATTCAGGCACCTTCCACTTCAGTGAAATTTCTAGTGGTCTACCGGTGTGGGGCATGTTGAGATATTCTTACTAAAGTGAAGGATAAGTTATTTATCTGGCTTCCCCCACAACTAAAAAGGAGGCATAATGTCTGGTGGACCTCTTTGGATTTTGGAGGCAACATATCCCTCATTTGGGTGTGTTGCTTCGGCCTATTTATCAAGTGACTTGGAAAGTTGCTAGCTTTCAGTGGGGCCCAGAACACAGAAGGCTCTGCAACAGATTCAGGCTGCCGTGCAAGCTGCTCTGCCACATGGGCCATATTGTCTGGCTGATCCAATGGTCCCTGAAGTGGCTGTAGCAGATAGAGATGCTGTTTGAAGTCTTTGTCAGGTCGCTATTGGTGAATCATAACACAAATCCTTGGGATTTTGGAGCAAAGCCCTGCCATCCTCTGCAGATAACTACTCTCCTTTTGAGAAACAGCTTTTGGCTTGTTATTGGGCTTTAGTAGAGACTGAATGCCTAACCATGGGCCACCAAGCCACCATGATGCTTGAGCTGCCTGTCATTAGCTGGGTGTTGTCTGACCCACAGAGTCATAAAGCTAGACGTGCACAGCAGTACTCTGTCATTACATGAAAGTGGTATATCAGAGACCGGGCTTGAGCAGGACCTGAAGGCACAAGTAAGTTGCATGAGGAAGTGGCCCAAATGCCTATGGTCTCCACTCCAGTCACATTGCCTTCCCTCTCCCAGTCTGCACCTATGGCCTCATGGGGAGTTGACTGAGGAAGAGAAAACTTGTGCCTGGTTTACAGCTGGTTCTTTATGATATGCAGGCGCCACTCAAGAGTGGACAGTAGCAGCACTGCAGCCCCTTTCTGGGACTTCCCTGAAGGACAGTGGTGAAGAGAAATCTTTCCAATGGGCAGAACTTTCAGCCATGCATCTGGCTGTTCATTTTGCATGGAACAAGAAATGGCCAGATGTACAATTGTATATGGATTCATGGGCAGTGGCTAGTGGCTTGGCCAGAGGGTCTGGGACTTGGAAGGAGCATGATTGGAAAATTGGTGACAATGATGTATGTGGAAGAGGTTTGTGGATAGATCTCTCTGAATGGGCCAAAGGAGTAAAGATAGTTGTGTTTCATGTGAATGCCCACCAAAAGGTGACCTCCGCAGAAGAGGACTTTAACAATCAGGTGGATAGGATGACAGGTTCAGTGAAAACCAGCCATCTTTTGTCCCCAGCTACTCCTGTCATTGCTCAGTGGGCTCATGAACAAAGGGGCCATGGTGGCAGGGATGAAGGTTATGCATGGGCTCAGAAATATGGACTTCCACTTACCAAGGCTGATATGGCTGCTGCCACTGCTGAATGACCAATCTGCCAGCAGCAGAGACCAACTCTGAGTCCACGATATGAGACCATTCCTCGGGGTTATCAGCCAGAAACCTGGTGCTAGCTTGATTACATTGGACCACTTCCATCATGGAAAGGACAGCATTTTGTTCTTACTGGAATTGGCACTTATTCTGGATATGGATTAACCTTCCCTGCATGCAATGCTTCTGCCCAAACTATCATCTGTGGACTTACAGAATGCCTTATCCACTGTCATGGTATCCCACATAGCATTGCTTCAGATCAAGGGATTCACTTCGCAGCAAATGAAGTGCACAATGGGCCTATGCTCCTGGAATTCAGTGGTCTTACCATGTTCCCCATCACTCAGAAACAGCTGGCTTGATAGAACAATGGAATGGCCTACTAAAAACACAATTATGGTGCCAGCTTGGTGGAAATACCTTGAGGTGTTGGGGTATGTTCTCCAGGAGGCTGTATATGCTCTAAACCACAGTGCTGTTTCTCTAATAATCAGTATTCAGGGGTCCAGGAACCAAAGGGCAGAAATGAGAGTGCTACCACTCACTATTACCCCTAGTGACCCAGTCAAAACATTTTTGCTTCCTGTCCCTGCTACCCTATGCTCTGTGGGTCTGGAGAGAGATCTTAGTCCAAAAAGGAGGAACACTCCCACCTGTAGATGCAATATTGCTTGCATTGAACTGGAAGTTAAGAATGCCACCTGGTCATTTTGGCCTTCTCATGCCTCTGGATAAACAGACAAAGAAAGGTGTTACTGTACTATCTGATGTGATAGATCCTGATTCCCAAGGGGTAATTGGATTGCTATTACATAATGGAGGTAAAGAGGAAAATGTCTGGAATACAGGAGATTCTTTAGGACATTTCTTAGTACTACCATGCCTTATGATTAAAGTCAATGAACAATTACAGCAACCCAATTCTGATATGACTACTAATCCCCCAGACCCTTCAGGAATGAAGGTTTTGGTCACCCCACCAGGCAAACCAGCTGAGATGATTGCTGAGGGCAAGGGAAATATGGAATTGGTAGTTGAAGAAGGTAGTTCTGAATATCAGCTACAACCACGTGGCCAGTTGCAGAAACAAGGATTGTGATTGCTATATTTCTTCATTGTATATATGAATCAAATATTTTTGTTTCCTTCTGTTATGAACTGTGAAATGTAAACAAGGTTAATGAGTTTTGGTTGTACATGTGTTAGTGTATCATGTTAGGCACAAATATGACTTTATAATTGTTCTTATTTAGAGATTATATATGGTTAACAAGATGTGTACAACTGCCAAATTTACAAGGGGTGGACTGTGATGGTTGGAGCTGTGTTTCAACTTGGGTGTACCATAATTCTGTGTGGTTTAAGCAATTGTGATGTGGGTTATTCCCATGACAGGATTGGATGTATATGTTTTAAGTACCCAATCCATTGAAAGGGAGTTTCCCTAGAGGTGTTGCCCAGTTCCAATATATTTATGAATATCCCAGGAAAAGTAGACACTCTTCTGTAGATCAGGATTCTGTTGTGCTGCCTACAACCGTCTGTGAGTGAACAATCCACCATTTGGCCTAGAGATCTTGGATTCATCATTCATTGGAGTCAACAGGCAGTATACTGCCTGCCAACCTTGAGCTTGTCAGCCCCTGCAGCTGCGTGAGTTGGGAAAAACCTCCAGCTTGACAATTGAACCAAGAACTTGGGACTTGCCAGCTTCCATAAGTGTGTCAGCCATTTTCCTAAGATAAATTTTTCTTTCTCTATATGTATATATAGGAGCTCTGGTAGCATAGTGGCTAAGACACTTGACTGCTAACCAGAAGGCTGGTAGTTCAAACCCACCAGCCACTCCTTGGAAGGAAGATGGAGCAATCTACTTCTGTAGCGATACTGCCTCAGAAACCCAAGGAGGGGTCTCTATGAGTCTGGTTGACACCACAGCACATAACAACAACATATGTATATATAAGCTTTACTGGTTTTGCTTCTCTAGAGAACTCAGCCTAACACACTTACCAATTTGGATGCCTTTGATTTTCTTTTCTTGCCTTATTGCCCTGGCTAGGACTTCCAATACAATGTTGAATAGAAGTGGTGATACAGGGCAATGTTGTCTGGTTTCCTGTTCATAAGGGAAAGAGTTTCACTCTCTGTCCATTGAGAATAACGCTGGCTGTTGGTTTTGCATATGCTCTTTATTATGTTCAGGAATTTCCCTTCTATTCCTATTTTGCTGAAAGTTTTATTGGGAAAGGGTGTAGGATTTTAGCAAAAGCTTTTCTGCATTGATTGATATGATCATGTGGTTCTTTTCTTTTGTTTTATTTATGTGATGGATGACATTGATTGTTTTTCTAATGTCAAACCATCCTTCCATACCTGGTATGAATTCCACTTGGTCAAAACGTATTATTTTTTGGATATATTGTTGGCATTTATTGGCTAGGATTTTGTTGAAGATTTTTGCTTCTATATTCATGAGGGATATTGGTCTGTAGTTTTCCTTTTTAGTGATGTCTTTACCTGGTTTTGGTGTCAAGGTTATACTTGCTTCCTGAAATAAATTTGGGAGGATTCCATCCTTTTCTATGTTTTGGAATAGTTTGAGTATAGGATTGGTGTCAGTTTTTCCAGGAATGTTTGATAGATTTTGCCAGTGAAACTGTCTGGGTCAGGGCTTTTTTTGTTGTTAGTAATTTTCTTATAACCTGTTCAGTTTTTTCTTTTGTTATGGGTCTCTTTAAATTTTCCACCTCTGCCTCTGTTAGTTTAGGTAAGTAGTATGTTTCTAGAAATCTGTCCATTTTTTCTAGATTTTTTAATTTGTTGGAGTATAGATCTTCATAGTATCCTGATATTATCCTTATAATTTCTATTGGCTCTGTTATGGTGTTGTTCATTTCTCATTTGTGTTAATTGCATTCTCTCCCTCTTTTCCTTTGTTAAATTTGCCAGTGCTTTGTCAATTTTATTAATCTTTTCAAAGAACCAACTTCTAGTCTTGTTGATTTTTTCTATTGTCTTTCTATTTTCTGTTTCATTTATTTTTGCTGGAATCTTTATTATTTATTCTCTTCTGGTGACTGTAAGCTTTTTTTTTTTTTTTTTTTTTTGCTTCTCTTTTTCTAATTGTTGTAGATGTTGGTTTAAGGTGTTGATTTTGGCTCTTCCCTCTTTTTTGATCTATACATTTGTTATTATAAATTGGCCTCTGATGTGTGCTTTTGCTGTGTCCCAAATATTTTGGTATGTTGTGCTTTCATTCTCGTTTGATTCAAGGAATTTTTTAATTTCATTTTTTATGTCTTCTATTACCCATTCATTTTCAATGAGGGTGTTATCCATGTGTTTGCTCTTTATCTGTTCATCTTCATGTTGCTGATTTCTAATTTGATAACATTGTGGTCTGAGAGATGCTTTGCAATATTTCAATGTTTTTCAATTTATTGAGGCTTGGTTTGTGGCCTAACATATGGTCTGATCTGGACAATGTTCCATGTGCACTGGAAAAGAATGTGCATTGTGCTATTGTTGAGTGAAGTGTTCTGTAGGTGTCTATAAGATCAATTTGGTGGATTGTATTGTTAGTTCTTCTGTGTTTTTGTTGAGTTTCTTTCCAGTTGTTCAATCTGTGATTGAAAGTGGTGTATTAAAGTCTCCTACTATGACTGTGGAGTCATCTATTTGTCTTTTCAGTTCTATGAGAATCTGGTATATGTATTTTGGGGCTGTTTATTGGGTGCATAGATATTTACTATTGTTATGTCCTCTTGTTCAATCAATCCTTGAATCATTATATAATATCCTTCCTTGTCTCCTACGAGATTTTTGTCTTAAAGTCAGTTTTATCAGAAATTAGTATTTCCATTTCTGCTCTTTTATGGTTGTGATTTGCTTGATACATATTTTTCCAACCTTTGCTTTTAGTCTATTTTGGTCTCTCTCTCTAAAGTGTGTGAATATAATTTATGTCACTGAATCATACACTTAACAATAACTAAAATGGAGGGGAAAAAAGATATTTTGAGGTTTTGGCAAGATGGCGGACTAGGCAGAAAGACTGCGTAGACCCTCTTCAACAAAGAAAAGGAAAAACAATTAACACAGACACAGAAGATAATCTTGGACCCCTGAGCCTTGAAGGGCAGGATACAGAAATGGACTAAACCCCAACTAGCAGAAGAATTTGCATGAAAATAACAAAAAAGGAGACAGACGAAGCTGTGGTCTGGCAGCGATCCTGAGCGATCCTGACAGCACAGATAGCTTGGAGATTCCTGAGTGGTGGTAGGACCTAAGAATTAACCTAAAAATCAGCCCTGCTAGCCAGGGACTGCACAGAGAACTGCTCTGGTGGCTGAGGAATAAATGGAGAA
>NW_006921870.1:1522218-1527341 GCF_000298275.1 Orycteropus afer afer
AATGTTGATGTAGACAGACTGTGGTGTATGGAATCCCTTTGCAAAGGATGTTTTGGCCTTTTGGCTCTGGCTCTGAGAATAGGACCACACCTGTGGTCAGTAAGTGGGGGCCAATCCTGCTAAGAGAGATCACTTGGAGAAATCAGGAAGCCTGTGATGAGGCCAGTAAAAGCCGAGGAAGGTTGGGGCCTAGAATTGAACTCACTTCTGTGACTTAAGTCTCAGCCAAACAACAGACAGTCTTCCAAGCTGAACAGTTACACCAGGGAGATGCACTCATTAGAGCAATCAACTACTGGAGATCAGAAGGTTAGCATTTGCACAGGGAGGCCAGAATGCATAGGAAGGGCACAGGAAAAAGGTAATAACAAGGAGGAAGTGGGAAGAGAGCTGTTACACTGCGGGGGGGGGGATTGTAACCAATGTCATGAAACAAAATGTGTATGAACTGTTGAGTGAAAAATGAATCTGCTCTGTAAGATTTCACACAAATCACAATAAAAAGTTAATCTAAAATAAATAAATAAAAGCCTAGGAAGGCTGTCCCTCACTGGAACTTCACACTGGAGAGTGTGAACATTGTGCTCTCAGAAGAGGGGTAAGCAGTTTCCCTGGGGACATAGAAGCTGTGTGTAGAGGAACAGTCCTCCTCCCACTAATCCTTGTCCCAGGGTGGAGACATCAGCCTGGGGGATAAGAGATTGACAGATTCATCAGAAGGGACTGGCATCAGAAGCAGCAGAGATGCTGGACCCAGTAAAGAGCAGAGCTGGTAGAGGCCAAGAGAATCAGAAGCCAGTGTCTGCTGAGCAGAATAGTGGCAACAGAGCAGTCTGAGAGAATTGGGTGGAAAACCATAATATGCTTGGGGCTGCAGCAGCACCAGAGGCAATTGAGACCACCAGCAGGCCAGGCAGCCATGAGCAGGCTGGAGAGCAGGAGAAATCCAGCTGAGAGCAAGAGACTCAGGAACAGGAAACGGGGCCTAACCACATAGCCTGGGTACACATTGCATATTGGTTGCACTCAGAGCAGTTCTACTTCAAGTGACACCAGTCCAGGACTGTCCTGAGGCTGCTGGTTGAGAGCTGGACCAGGAATAAAGGAGACAGAGCCAAGAGATGTGCCAGCCTCGTGATATAAGAGTAAATATTGATTCCTTGCCATGAAACTGTTATTTAGGAGTAAACATTGTTATCTCTAAGTATTGTTTGCTGTCTACTTTTCATGTATTAATGCTCTAGGAGTGTTTAATGTGTTCAGGCTCTGACAGGATGAAAATAATATTATTAGTGAACAACCTGTGTGCACCACAATAAATACATTTGTATCGTTTAAATAACAAGAGTGTGCATCACAGATATGGCATGCATGCACTGCACAGATTTGTTGTTGTTGTTGAGTCAGCTCCAACTCATAGAGACCCTATGCACAACAGAATGAAACACTACTGGGTCCTGTATCAACCTTATAAATAGCAATACATAGACTTGGCAGTACTTTTGTTGTGGTCTATGGCTTCAGAGTTGTGCTTAGAAAGGCTTTCCACATTCTGAGATAGAAATAGCAAGCTACTTGTCTTAGTTCTCTAGTACTGCTGTAACAGAAATACCACAAATGAATGGTTTTAACAAACAGAATTTTAGGGGCTTATAAGTTTGAATTCAGAGTACCAGCTCTAGGGAAAGACTAGGCTAGTAATCCAAGTTCAGAGTGCCGGCTGTTGAGGAAGACTTGCTCTCTGTAGATTCTGGGTGGAAGCCCCTTGACTTTGAACTTCAGCTTTGCCTTCCAGGCCCATTGTAGCAAGCTAGAGGCATCTCCTGACACACAACTGCAAGGGCTGATGAACTCAAGATTAGCAGGAATAGAGCAGGATGCCGAGGTTGACAATTGCAACATTGGCAGGTAAAATGGCAGATTGTTGGCCCACAGTCTGCACAAGCAATAATCTCAAGATACACAGGCAAGGTGGCAGGTTACTTGTTCAAGTCCAGGAACTGGAGATGATGATAGGCCAAATGCAGGAGCCAAAATGAGCCAAAAGGCTAGAGACCATTTCTAAACCTTCTCCACATATACTGGAAGCAGCCATATCCCAAAGACAAACCCCCTTCAACTAACTAGTTGCTCACAGCAGAGTTCACCACGGAAGTAATTACACCACATTCAGTATCATCATGGGGAATACCTACATCCAGCTGCCAAGCCACTCAAAACCAAGGTGCAGAAATAAAGGGAGTTCCAGTAAGATGGTGGAATAAGCAGAAAGACTGCACAGACCCTCTTCAACAAGAAAAGGGGAGCCAATTAACACAGATATGGAAGATAATCTTGGACCCCTGAGCCTTGAAGGGAAGGATATAGAAGTGGACTAAATTCCAACTAGCAATAGAATTTGCATGAAAACACCAAAAAAGGAGACATACAGAGCTGTGGGCTGGCAGCGATCCTGATGTCACAGACAGCATGAATATTGCCGAGCGGTGGTAGGACTTAAGAATTAACCTAAAAATCGGCCCTGCTAGCCAGGGACTGCACGGAGGACTGCTCTGGTGACTGGTGAATAAAAGGGGAAGCAGCAGAGTTGAAGGTGGGATGAGCTGTAGATTTTTAACCTGTCCAGAGGGTGCAGCCATTTTGAATGTTTACTAGTGGTTTGACAATTTTGGATATTTAAAGCGACAGCATTCTCCCAGATCTCCAGGGACTTAAGAACAGGATCCACTTGCCAGGAACTGCAAGGACATAACAGACACTGGAAGACTGGAAAGGTATGACATTCCCCTTGTTACTCTCATACCCCACAGCCTCTTGGTGAATGGAGGTATGGTCATCCCTCACTCCCACTCACCTTCTGGGCTGGCAGGAACTCCATCCCAGTCTGTGTGCTCGGATAGAGCCTGGGTGTGCTGCCCTGCCCTGGCTGGAATATTTTCTTTTTTCTGTTTATGAATTTGTTTGTTTTTGTTTGTTTAAAAACTACTACTATTATTATTACTTTTGTCCTTTTACTATTATTCTTTATTCTTCCCCTCCCAAGTTCTAGTTTTCAGCTTTTTTTTTTTTTCCTGTGCCTGGTTGCAATTTTTTTCTTTCTTTCTTGTGGTTAACTCTGTTCATTGTTTTTCTTTTTGCATTTTTCCTATCATTTTTTTCTTCAATATTCTCCTTCTGTACCTTTTTTCTCTTATTGCCCTCTCCCCAGATAGTGCAGTTGTGGTTTTTTTTTTGTTTTTTTTTTTTCCATTTTCCCTTTTGGTTACTGTTCCTGTGTGATTACATGGTGTGTTTTTTCCATGTGCTATCACTTTTTAAAATGCATTTTATTGAAATATAATTTACGTACAGTGAAATACACAAAACTAAAATGATATGGGTCAATGCATTTTTTTTTTTTTGCCTTATTCCCTCTCCTCCCCTCCCACCCCTGGCAACCAAGAAAGAGAGTTTCCCTCCATATATAAACCTTTCCTTGACCCTACTCCCAATACAATGAACTAATACTATATTTGTCCTTCTGTGATTGACTTATCTTACACAGCATAATGTCCTCCAAGTTCATCCATATTATGTGGTGTTTTGCAGACTCTACATTATTCTTTAGTGCTGCATGGCATTCCAGGACGTGTATATACCATAGTTTGGTCATCCACTCTTCTGCTGATGGGCACATAGGTTGTTTCCATATTTTTGCTATTGTAAATAGTGCTGTGATGAACATGAGCATGCATGTATCTGTTCCTATCCTGGCTCTCACCTCATTAGGATATATACCTACTAATGGGATTGCTGGGTCAAATGGTATCTCCAATTCCAACTTTGTAAGGAATCCCCATATTGCTTTCCACAGTGGTTGTGTCACTTCACAGTCACACAAGCAGTGCATGAGAGTCTCAATCTCTCCACATCCCCACCAGCATTTGTTATTTTCTGTCTCATTGAATCTTGCCATCAGTACTGAGATGAGATGGTGTATCTCATTGTTGTTTTGATCTACATCTCTCTGATGGCCAATGACTGTGAGCATCTCTTCATGTATTAGCTTATTCATTTATCACCTAAATATCCTGCTTGGTGAAGTGTCTATTCATGTCTTCTGCCCATTTTTCAATTGGATTGTTAATTCCTCTAGGGTTGAGGTGTTGGAGTTTTCCATCAATTTGAGAGATAAGTCCCTTGCCAGATATGTAATTATAAGCAAATATAAATTTGTTGCTGTCATTTTTGTCATGTGCTTTTTCATTGTGTCAATTTCTTTGTTCCATGTAATTTTCTATGATGAGCTCATTTTGCTTATGAATCATGTTATCATTTCCTTCATTGCTACTGTTTTAATATTTGCTGAATATTTATGCTGGTCCTCTTTTTTATTTTGATGTGAAGGTTTATCATTTTTCTTTGAGGTTACCCTGTGATGTATACTTTTCTTCCCAAGTTTAGAACTGTCCATTCTCTCTTGTAGTTGTCTTGACTTCCCTACCATCTAGAAGTTCTGTAATGACACAGATTTTTTTCCCTCTTTTTGGTTTGTAGTTGTCCTCATTTGTCAGTTGGTGTCTCTGGTTCCCTGTTTACAATCTTGTAGGGTTCTTTACTTTGGATACTTCCATAGCTGAGTTGGTTTCTGGGTTATATCATCATGTGTGTTAATGGTCAGTTGTTTTGGGCTGTTGTTGCTTCTCTGTCCAAGGGCTCCCTGTAACATCTCTTGTAAGGTTGGTCTAGTTTTAACAAATTCCCTTAATTCCTGCTTATCTGGAAATGTCTTAATTTCACCATCATATTTGAGGGACAGTTTTGCTGGGTACATATTTCTTGGTTGGAAATTTTTCTCTTTCAGTGTTTGATATATACCATCCCACTGTCTTCTCGCCTGCATGGTTCTGTTGAGAAATCCAAGCTTAGTCTTATTGGTTGTCCCATGTAGGTAACCTTTTGTTTTTCCCATGCTACTCTCATGATTCATTTTTTGTCTTTGTCTTTGGTGAGTTTGATGTTGATATGTCTTGGTGATTTTCTTTTGGGGTCTATCCTTTTTGGGGTTCATTGGACTTGGTGAATGGATATATTCTCATCTTTCATCATATCAGGGAAGTTCTCCTCCAGCAAATCTTGGACAA
>NW_006921870.1:1527719-1535290 GCF_000298275.1 Orycteropus afer afer
TTCTTGTATTTTCTTCCAAAATTCTTCTAGGGTTTTGTCTATGTTTTCCTTGGTCTGTCTCTCAATCCTTTGAAGATACCTAAATATAATTCTTTTGAATTCCTTATAAGAGAGTTCCAATGATGCTCTTTCCTCAAGGATGTGTTTTGGGTCTGTATCCTGGTCCCTTGTTTCTCCTCCTGCTTTAATTTATCTTGCTTCTTTGTGTGGACTGTGATGCTCTGTTGTCTCCGAGGCATTGTGACTTTTTTGTATTTATATTTAATTGATGATTATATGTTGGAGTGACTTGCCCACAAGTTTCATTTTCTTTGTTTTGTTTGTATGTTATCTCTATAGGTAGGGTACTGTGATGTGCTCTTTTATTCACTAGTTGACAGCACTTATACACTCACCACCTATTTGCTTTCCTTTGTCAGCCTCTCATATGTCCTTGCTGATCCTGGCAAACCGAGCCTGTTCTTAGGTCCCTGGAATCCGAATGAGAATGCTATCACTTTAAAATCCAAATTGATTGCCACTTTTAAACATTCAAAATGGCTGCACCCTCCAGACAACAGAAAGTCCACAGCTCAGGTGGTATCCCTCCTTGCTGTTTACCTTCCTAGTCATAGGCCACCAGAGCAGTTGTCCCTGCAGCCCCTGGTGACTAGGGCTGATCTTTAGGTCAATTCTCAGGTCCCAGCACCACTTGGAAATATTCAGGCTGTTGGTCTCATCAGAGTAGCTGACAGTCTATAGCTCTGACCATCTCAGTACTCACTGTTTTCATTCAGGTTTTTGCACTACTTGGTGCCTAACCCACTTCTGTATAGTCTCTTTCAAAGCTCAAGGCTCTAGGATTATCTTATGTATCTCTGTCAGTTGGTTTTTCTTTCTTTGTTTAAGAGGGTCTGTGTTGCTTTTCTGCCTATTCCTTCTTACTGGAAGTCTGCTTTCACTTTTTTTATGGTTATTTAATTGTTATTTTTGTCTAACTGAGTGGAAGACAGCAATAGTCCCCATACAACACAACTATACCCACAGCTCCTGCAGCTTCACTTACTGCTTGAGAGCCACTGCTTCCTTCTCCACCAATGGGCCAATGAAAAACAACCATGAAGAAGAGGCTGACTCACATTTGACTGCTCTTCACAAGCAGTTAACAGAGGTCTAAATACAACAATGCCACAATGTCTCAGAGACAACAGACCATCACAGTCCACACAAAGAAACAAGATAAAGCAATAGAAACAGGGGAGCAGGATACTGGCCCAGAACATATCCTGAGGAAAAAGCAGCATGGAACTTTCTGATAAGGAATTCAAAATAATTATATTTAGGTATCTTCAAAGGACTGAGAGACAGACCAAGGAAAACATAGACAAAACCCTAGAACAGTTTTGGAAGAAAATACAAGAACAAAAGACAAAATAAATGGAAAATTAGGAATGATTCTAAATCTACAGATAGAAAACCAGAAGATTAATACTAAATTCTCAGAACTAGATAACACATTGAAAGGGCAAAGGAGTAGAATTGATGCAATGGAAGACAGAATTAATGAGATTGAAGACAAATACCTGAATACTTCTTTGGAAAGGGATCAATCAGAAAAAAGATCAAAACAAAGTGAAGAAAGACTAAGGTTCATGTAGGATACCATCAAAAGGAATAACCTATGTGTTATTGGAATTCCAGAACAGGAAGAGAAAAATAAAACCACTGAGAAAATTGTCCAAGATTTGTTGCAACAGAACTTCCCTGATATAATGAAAGATGAGAATATATCCATTCAGGAAGTCCAAAGAAGCCCAAACAGGATAGACCCCAAAAGAGAATCACCAAGACACATCATCATCACACTCATCAAAACCAAAGATAAAAACAGAATCCTGAAAGCAACACAGGAAAAAACAATAAGTTACTTACAAAGGACAACCAGTAAGAATAAGCTCTGATTTCTCAGTAGAAACCATGCAAGTGAGAAGACAATGGGATGGTATATATAAAACTCTGAAAGAGAAAAATTTTCAGCCAAGAATTATATACTCGGCAAAATTGTCCCTCAAATATGATAGTGAAATTAAGAGATTTCCAGATAAGCAGAAACTAATGGAATATGTTAAAACCAGACCAACCTTACATGAGATACTAAAGGGAGTTCTTTGAAGAAAGAACCAAAAATAGCAAACAAATACCATTAATACACAATATGACATAACCCAGAAACCACAGCTAGGCACATATCCAAAGTAAAATAATTTCCCACAATTTTAAACAGGGAACCAGAATCAACAATTGGCAAATGAGGACAACTACAAACCAAAAAGAGGGAAAATACAGTGTAGTCACAGAACTTTTACATGCTGAGGAGTTGAGGAGAGTTGCAAGATAGAATGGACTGTTCTAAACTCAGAGAGAAAATTGTAAATTACAAGATAACCTCAGACAAAAATGATAAACCTTCACATCACAATAAAAAAGAGGAAAAGCACAAACATTCAGCAAATACTAAAACAACAGCAACACAGGAAATAACATGATTCATAAACATAATGAGCTCAGTACAGAAAATAATATGGAACAAAGAAACCAGGGACACCATGAAAAAAAACATATACCAAAATGACAGCAACAAATTCATAGTTGTCGATAGTTACACTAAATGTTAATTGATTAAATTAACTAAATGTTAATTGATTAAATTAACATTAAACTCAAGGGACAGAGAGTTGCAGATTGGATAAGAAAACAAAACCCATCAATATGCTGTCTACAGGAGACACACCTTAGAGACAAAGGCAAAAATAGACTAAAAATCAAAGGTTGAAAAAAAGATATATCAAGCAAATGGCAATAGTAAAAGAGCAGGAATGCCAATATTAATTTCTGATCAAATTGAGTTTAAGAAAAAAAATCCAAAAATCAGTTGGATTCCTCTATACCAGCAAAGAGATTGCTGAAAAAGAAATAAGGAAATCAATACCATTACAATAGCTACCAAAAAAATAAAATACTTGGGAATAAATCTTACCAGGGACACAAAAGACCTGTGCAAAGAAAACTATACAAAACTATTTCAAGAAACCATAAGAGATCTACATAAATGGAAGAACACACCATGCTCACGGATAGGAACATTGGCATTGTGAAAATGTCAATTCTACCCAAAGCAATTTACACATTCAGTGCAATCCCAATTCATATCCCATCAAAATTTTTTAAGGATATGGAAAAACCAATCACTAACTTTATATGGAAAGGAAAGGGACATCAGATAAGCAAAGCACTATTGAAGAAGAACAAAGTAGAAGGTCTCACTGACAGATCTCAAAACCTACTATACAGCCACAGTAGTCAAAACTGCCTGGTGTTGGTACAATGATAGCACATAGACCAATGGAATAGAATTGAGGACCCAGAAACAGATCCATTGACCTATGGTGAGCTGATCTTTGACAAAGGGCTGAAATCCATTAAATGGGAAAGAAAATGTTTGTTTAATACATGGTGCTGGCAAAACTGAATATCTATTTGCAGAAAAATGAAACAAGATCTGTACCTCACACCATACACAAAAATGAACTCCAGATGGATCAAAGACTTAAATGTGAAACGTAAAACTATAAAGTTCCTCAAGGGAAAACTAGGGGCAAATTTAGGGGCCTTAACATATGGCATAAATAGACTATCAAGCATAACCCAAAATGGACAAACAGCAGAAGAGAAACTAGATGAATGGGACCTTCTAAAAATTACATTATTATGTGCTTCTAAAGACTTCTCCAAAAGTCAGAAGAGAAACTACAGATTGGGAAAAAAAAATTGGCAATGATATATCTGACAAGGGACTTAAATCAAGAATGTATAGAAAACTCCAACACTTCAATAACAAAAAGACAAATCCAATTAAAAATTGGCAGAAGACATGAATAGACACTTCACCAAAGAGGATATTCAGGTGGCCAATAAACATATGAAGAAATGCTCACAATCATTAGCCATTAGAGAGATGCAAATCAAAACAACAATGAGATAGCATCTTGCCCCAGCACTAGCAGCAAAGTTCAACAAGACACAAAGTAACAAATGCTGGCGAGGATGTGGAGAGTTTGGGACTCTCGTACTCTGCTGGTCGGACTGTAAAATGGTACAACCACTGTGGAAAGCAGTGTGGTGATTTCTTAAAAAATAGGAATTAGAAATACCATTTGATCCAGCCATTCCATTACTAGGTATATATACTAAAGACGTGAGAGCCATGACAAGAACAAACATATGCACACCCATGTTCATTGTAGCACTATTTACAAAAGCCAAAAGATGGAAACAGCCTAGGTGCCCATCAACTGAGGAATGGATAACCAAACCATGGTATATACACACAATTGACTACTATGCAACCCTAAAGAATAATGGAGAATCTGCAAGACACCACATAACATAAATGGCTGCTCAAAACAAACATCTGATCCTGTAATGGGAATAATCCACATCACAACTGCTTAAACCACACAGAACTGTGGTCCACCCAAGTTGACACACAACTCCAACTATCACACCACCCCTTTGTGGTATATTCCTGTGAGAGAAGCACTAGGAAACCAAAACAGCATGTGAGGAGGGAAAATACATCTTAGTTTAGATAACAGATCTCGGACTCTAAGGCTCCAAATATTCAACCAGTCCTTGGGTATGGAAGAGTTTAAGATAATGATGGTTATGGTGCATGAAAATGCATCACTCAGACTTCCTGCTGTAAGAGTGACTTATGAGATTCACCTTCTCATCCTTGATGAGGCCACTGTGAGTGGTTTCCTGCCAACCACAAAGCACCAAACTAAAGCAAACCCATTGCTGTCCAGTCAATTTTGACTTGTACCAACCCAATAAGGCAGAGTAAAACTACCTCATAGGGTATCCAAGGCTGTAAATCTTTACAGTAGCAAACTGCCACCTCTTTCTCTTGCAGAGTGGCTGTTGTTGTAGTTATGTGCCATTGAGTCAGAACCGACTAATAGCAACCCTTCCTTGGGTTTCCGAGGCAGTATCACTATGGAAGTAGATTGCCCAACCTTCCTTCCGAGGAGTGGCTGGTGGGTTTGAACTGTCAGCCAGCTACCCAGAGGGAGCAAGTAGCTGGGCCTGTGGGCTTAAGACCATGGTCACAGGGGACATCAAGCTCAATTGGCATAACATACTACACAAAAACATTGTTCCACATCCTACTTTGATGAGTAGCGACTGGGATCTTAAAAGCTTGCCAGCAGCCATCTAGATGCAACAATGGGTCTCTCCTCATGCAGAACAAAGAAGAATGAAGAAAACCAAAGATGCATGGAAACAATTAGTCCAAGGAACTGGTACACCATGCGATCCTCAGCCCATATGACTATGAGACCAGAAGAACTAGATGGTGCCCAGTTGCCACTGTCAACCACTAGGGAGATCTATGTAGGAGATCCTGGATAGGGTGGGAGAACATGTGGAACAAAACTCAAAATCATTAAAAAAAAAAAAGGACCAGGTTTGCTGCTCTGATAGATCTGGTGGAATCCCTGAGACTATATGGCACCTAGCTACCCTTCAGGTCTGGAATTAAACCCACTCCTGTGGCTTCCAGCCAAACAAAAGACAGGCATATGAGCTGAACATCTACATCAGGGAGATATGCTCCTTGGAGAGATTGATCATGGGACAATAGGAGGGCTGTGTATGCATAGGGATACAGCTCAGGGGGCAAGAGTTCATGGGGGAAAGGACACAAGGAAGAGGTGACTATGGGGAGGAAGTGGGAGGAGAGCTGCTGCATTGTGGGAGATTGCAATCAATGTCATGATGAGTCTATGTGAGCTGCTGTATGGAAAATTAATTTACTCTGTACACTTTCACCCAAATCACAATATTTTTTTTTAAAAAAGACCTCAATGTTGCCACTTGTGTCCTGAAAGAAAGACTTATTTGTTATAGTACCATAACTGATACTGACAAAAACCAAACTCAGAATCTTATTTTAAGAGTGACAACACAAATTGAATTCTCAACCTCAAATGGTATCTGAAGTTAAAGTAAGGGCATTGATTGGGAAGAAATTGGATCCTGAAACTTGGGATGGGAATATATGGGCAAATAATCCAAAAGATGGGGACACTGAGTCTTAAATTCCATTGAATCCTTCCCGCCAACAGAATCAGCCAAGCTATGCTTGATGACTTATATGCCTAATAATTTCAGGAGGTAGGATATAAACAAGAACCCATGGTATTGAAGGAACCCATGGTATTGAAGGAAGAAGTTGGAATTGCACTGAAGGAAATGGCAAAAAAGGGAGGCTCTAGGAATTGGTGGAATACCCATTCAGATATTTCATCAAATGAATGCAGCACTGGAGGTGCTTTCTTATTTATGCTGAGAAATTTGGAAGACCTGGCCAACCAACTGGAAGAGATCTACATTTGTGCCCATTTCAAAGAAAGGTGATCCAACAGAACGTGGAAATTATCAAACAGTATTTTATTATTAATATCACATGCAAGTAACAATAGTTGCAGCACTATATTGACAAGGAACCTCCAGAAATTCAAGGAGGATTTGGAAGAGGTTGTGCAACAAAGGATATTATTACTGATGTCAGATGGATTTTGGCTGAAAGTAATGAATACCAGAAATATGTCTACCTCTATTTTATAGGAGCTCTGGTAGCATAGTGGCTAAAGCACTTGACTGCTAACCAGAAGGCTGGCGGTTCAAACCCACCAGCCACTCCTCGGAAGGAAGGTTGGGCAATCCTACTTCCGTAGTGATACTGCCTCAGAAACTCAAGGAGGGGTTGCTATGAGTCGGGGCCGACTCAACGGCATATAACAACAACAAGAACAACTATTTTATTGACTATGCAAAGGCATTTGACTGTGTGGATCATAACAAATTATGGATAATATTGTGAAGAATGGGAATTCCAGAACACTTAATTGTGCTCTTAAGGAACCTGTACACTTTCGGTCACTGTAAGGAGAGGTAGTGTCTGGGTGGCTCAAACTTAACACAATTAGCTTCTAAGTGAAAGTCAGAGGTTTGAGTCCACTCAGAGGCACCGGAGAAGCCAGGCGTGGCCATCTACTTCGGAGAAATCAGCCACTGAAAACCCAGTGGAGCACAGTTCTACTCGGACACACATGGGGTTGCCGTGAGTTGGAAAGGCCTCAGTAACAGCTGGAGAGTATACACAGTAATGCAGTTGAGGAGCAGGGGTTTTAATGAAAGGAGGAGAGATGTTGGTTATTCTGCAAGAACATGATTGCAGCCTTTGAAAGTGGCTGCTAGAGGAGTCTCCAGCACAAAGATTTATGGAGAAGATAGCACTTGGGCCAGCTAAATATTTTAATACACTGGCATTATATCTATTAACATATCATTAGTACTTTAAACATAACAATTTAGGAGTTCCGGCAAGATGGCGGACTAGGCAGAAGGATTGCACAGACCCTCTTCAACAAAGAGAAACCAATTAACACAGACACAGAAGATAATCGTGGACCCCTGAGCCTTGAAGGGAAGGATACAGAATTGGACTAAACCCCAATTAGCAG